>NW_025972511.1:0-9669 GCF_021869965.1 Rhincodon typus
TTCATCCAGCTCTACACCTTGTTATCTCAGATTCTCCAGCATCTGCAGTTCCTACTATCTCTGAAACAATTTTAACCCCTCTAATTCATCACACCGTTCACCAGCACTTCCAGGTATATGTCCATGAAGTGGTATGCCAGTTTCTGGGACAATCATTAGCTTTAATTATTGAGTAATACACAGTGTAAAGATTAGTTCCTGACTTAAAGTGTCTGAAACAGTGTGAGCTCTGAGTATGGCGCCAGCGGGATAGATACCAGTAGCTCCCGGCAGTGGTGAGCACTCTCCTGTTGTGTGATTCCATAAGAGCTTCGACAAAGAGCCCAGTTATTTACATAATGAGGTGAAGAAGAGAAGATTGTATGAAAAACCTTGCTCAGAACAGACAAGGTGCAATTAATGCCACTGGGCAAGACGCTATTTCAAAATGGGAAATAATGGATCTTGATATTTTTCCATACACCTCTTGCCCACCCATTAACAAGCTCCAATTCTCCAAAAATCAACTGCTTGTCTACCATCCTGCACTTTGTCCTCCTAGCTATATTCATTGCGTTCATGGTTCCCAGCACCTTAATATTTTATGTTAAAATTTTCAACTTCAGATCCCTGCATTTGCGTCACAACAGCCGATATCTTCACACCCTTGTCCACACCCTTCAAACTCTGGACCTCTTGTGCAATTCTTAACTCTGTCAATTCAACTAGTTAAACATAAAATTAAGATGAATTAAATGACCGTGCAGCAATGCATACAGTGTCCACAATAAAACAGGGGAGTTGGAGGCATATCGTGGAATTGCTGGAAACAGCAATACTAAGAATTACTAGGATGTGACTAAAAAATCAGAAAAATCGGTGTTAGGAATTAAACATTGCAGGGTATAAAATGGTTACAAAAGATAGAGATGGAAAATGGGGCAGTGAGGTAGCTGAACTGATTAGCAAAAACATTGTTTCTAATGTCAATAAGAGATAAAGCTATCAGTAAGATAAAGGTAGAATTCTTATCACAGAATTCCAGAATCCCTAAAGTATGGAAGGAAGTCATTCAGCCCACACTGACCACCCCCCACCCCACCCCAAGAGCATCCCATCTAGGTCCAACACCGTATCCTATCCCTATAACACTGCATTTAACATGGCTAGTCTGCATCAAACCTGAGTCCCTGGCACTGTGAGGCAGCAAGGCTAACCACTGAGCCACCCTCCCACCCTTTATGGATAAAGATAAAAGACAGGAAAGAATCAATCGTAAAAATAAATTTTATCTGCAGTCTACCTAATAGTGGATGGGAGGCGGAGGAAGAAATATACAAACATATTAAAGAAATGAATATAAAAAAAGAGTGGGATGTTTTTGGATAGCAGACTAAGCCAGAGAACATATCCCCATGTGCCAGCCTCACAACTGTTTAATGCTCCATGCAGTAATTGGCTGCAAATGGAAATTTTGCATTTCACTGAATGCAAGTCCGAATTTGTGGTTCTCTAATCCCAGTGCCAGTACCCAGACCTTCAACTATAAGCAACCCACAAATTCTAAATCTCAGAGTTGAAGACCAGCTAAGTGTAGTGGTGGTTCTATGCAAGAAGGAGTGATGAGGGTGAGGGAGATGGGGAGACAGCAGAGGTCATGACAGAGAAACTGGGGTTTGAGAGGAAGGGATGTTCCCTATCTCAAAACGGCTGTTGAGGGAGATAGCCTCTTTTCGCACCTGAGGTCCAAGCATGTTGCATGCTGGATCCTCAACACAGTCAATCTTGGTGTAATATCCATACACTTGATTAGACTGCCACCATTCTATTCCCTGGTAGGAATCTACAGGGTCTGCTTGGTCTACTGTAGCCAGTGTTCCAACAAGAAAAGACTTTTGTCTAAAACACATTGTCATTTATTGCATGATAGCAACTAGGTGCAAGTTAAATTGGGATGATGGTTGTTATTACTGAGACTATATGGGCAATTACGAGGTCAGCTTTTACTCCTTCTAAATCCAAAGCTGTTCTCCATCTGAATCTGTATGACTTTGTCATGCTGGACAGTAGTTAATGCACTTTTCAGCATTAACCCTTTCAAACTCTTCTACCTTCATATAACAAAGTAGGGTCTCTGCCAGTGTCAAAACTGAGACCAATTGGGAATTGATCAATGATTGGCTGCTTAATGACATAAATTGAGGTGAGAATGGGCAGTTCATTCTGGGCCTTGCAAGCACGGCATAAGATTTTAGCATCTGGTCAACAGGAGGATTACCCACGGAATTTTATGGCTCGCTCCTACAAACCCATCAGCAGGGGTCCATAAAATTCTGCCCACAGAATAATCATTATGGGTAATTTTAACAATCCTAATATTAATTGGACAGAAGAGGCAAGTAAAGATAACAAAAGTCCTAAATATGTACAGTCATTGTTTCTAACCCAATATGTAAAACTCCCAACTTGGGAAGTGAAATATCTCCACAGAGGCTGGTATCCCATCATCAAGTCACCCTTTATTTACACATGAACAGTCTTTGACTCTAGTACTGCCTCATACAGATGCAGGCACCTCAGAATGCAGTATCTCTGACAATCGCCCTTCCTGTATACCAGCCAGGGCTCCCTGATCGGGCCACATTTACGGCCCCAGCCGGGGAACTCATATTCTATGATGTCCAGCTGGCTGACCTCATTACAATCACTCCAGGAAGATTCATTATTAGATCTAGCCCAGCACATTCCCATCCACTCATGAGCTCATCCAATAACATGAGAAGCGAGTGGGTGCAAAATGTGCAGCCCACTGTCATATGAAATAAATAGTTCTGGAAAAGCTCAATTGACCCCAATATTACTCTACCATGGCATAATACAGGTGGTGAGACAGCCTGATTGTTAAAAGTGTTTTTAAAATTGCAGGAAGTGGGGTACTATCTTTGAGGGGTACATTGTTGACCATCTGGGGGACCCCCCCCCCCCACAGAAAACAATACACCCCCTTCCTTCCTCCCCAGCTGTAATATAAAAACAATCTTCATAATTTCTCCCTGTCCAATACCTTCGACTTGCCTTGGTGCAGGATCCATGGCAGTTTTGCTTGTTGATCGGTTGAAAACCTATTTACTTTTTCAGTCAGGAGAGTGAGCAGTCTGCCCTCCCAATAAGTGCAACCCAAGGTGTCCCATAATTGACCAGTAAATTAGGTTAGAGATTCTGCAGTCAGGAGACAAGTAGCAGAATGGCTGCAAGACAGATGGAAGACTGCAGAGGTAAAGGGTAATTATTCAGTGTGGGAGAAGGTGGGAAGTGGTGTTCCACCAGGATACTGGGTACACTGCCATTCACAACTTGTATGAATGATTTGGAGTTTGGATCAAAAATACAATTTCTAAATTTTCAAACTACACCAATCTGAGGAGATAAGTACTGAGGATGTCAGCAATAAATTACAGGAAGACATCAATAAACTTGAAAACTGGGCAAATAATTGGCAAATGATCTTCTATACAAATAAACGTGAAGTGGAAGAATAGGAAAGTTATTACTTGGAATTTACAAGCCTAGGGGAATAAAGGGACCTTAAAGTACAAATACTAAATGATGATTCATGGTGCAACAGATTATTTCAGGAGGGATAAAATTAAAAGGTAGGGAAGCTTTGATAAACCTGTATCAAACTTTGATTTGACCACACTTTCGTGTTACATGCAGTTCTCATCCCCCATTTTGAAAAACAGTAGAACCACTGCAGAGGATACAAAAAAAAGTTATAAAGATCATACCACACCAGAGTTGGCTGCCTCTTG
The DNA here is from genome assembly GCF_021869965.1 of Rhincodon typus. Lineage (NCBI taxonomy): Eukaryota > Metazoa > Chordata > Chondrichthyes > Orectolobiformes > Rhincodontidae > Rhincodon > Rhincodon typus. The sequence goes on from NW_025972511.1 coordinate 3,792, forward strand.
TGGGAACAGCATAATTGGAGGGCTTCAATTACATGTCAACAAGAAATCCAACTGGGAATTCAGAAGAAACCTCTTCACTCAAAGACTTGTTGAGTGAATAGAATAAATGTACTTAAAGCAAAGCTAGAAAAGCATTTGAGGGAGAAGGAAATGCATTTCCAATTTAGATGAGGAAAGATTGAGGGATGCGATGTGCAGCCTAGACAGTGGAATAAACTGGTTGAGAAAATGGCCTATTTTTGGGTCATATATTCCATACAATCCCTTGTAAAAATTATTGGTGACAGAGTTTTTAGTCACCTTGGCCCTAATCTTTAGAACTCATTCTCTAAAAATCCTCAGCTGATTCTCCAACTTTAAAATCTTTTAAGAAGTCCCATTTTAAAAAATATTTTAGTCACCATTTCTAAACATTTTTCATTTCTTGACACTTGCACCATTCTCATTCCCTTTTAATTTTGTCCTTCAGTAGAGTAAGCATGACTATTTTTCATTAAAGATGTAAGATGGCATTGTTGGAGCAGAATAGTGGATACTTTGGTCTGCAGAAAGCTGTGCCCTACATGAAGTGGGAACATATGATGCTTGGGCCGGAAAGGCAAAGTGAAAAAGTATAATGTATATAACATAGTAGTCAGGTTTAAAAACTACTTAAGTATGGAGCACCAAATATTATGCTGCTTGAGGCACATTTTCTTTTTATCTCAAAGAGTCAGCTTCAATTTCAAACACAAAGTGAGATGATGAAAGTTTCCTCTCTGCAGGTTTTCCTTCTAGACATCCTAGACTCAAAACTATTTCCTAGTGAACAAAGCCCATAGGACAAAACTTCCCAGAATTTATCATGCACTATCAATACCAGATTTATGCTGTTCACTATTTATAAGTAAGGATAAAGAGACGTCCAAACAATTAAGTTATAATATTTGTATATGTTGCAAACACCGTCATCACATTTAAGCATCTTCTGACAGATCTAACAGAACTTAAACAGTTACCTTAAGTGTGGCATTTAAAGAATTGTGTATTTTGAAAATAGGGTTTTGTGTACAATATATAGCTAAGGTGTCAATGAACAAGCTTTGATGTTCTTTTCCCAGAGTGTATATAAGCAATTAGTTAGCATTGCCCAGTAATCAACAAACACCTCACATCCACTGGGGTATAAAGTCACCTATCTGAGATTCAGCAGTTGTTGTTCAGTAGGCTTTCTGGTTAACCTGTGGGCAGAAGAAAATAAGATTGAGACAGAAACACAGTCAGAGTTTTGAAACAGATATGTGCAATGTAGGCAGCATGATTGTGCCAGGGACCTGGGTTCAATTCCAGCCTTGAGTGACTGTCTGTGTGGAGTTTGCACATTCACCGTGTGTCTGTGTGGGTTTCCACCAGGTGCTCCAGTTTCCTCCCACTGTCCAAAGGTTAGGATCGCTTGTCTATGGTAAATCCTAGGTGGATTAGCCAGAATAAATGTGGGCATAGGGTGGGTCTGGGTCTGTTTGGGATGCTCTTTGTAGGGTTAGTGCAGACTAGGTGGGCCAAATGGCCTCTTTCCGCACTGTAGGGATTCTACGATAAAGATAATCTGACCTTGAAGCCAAAGAGGCTCAAAGTGCTGGACGACAGTCAGAATCATTTTACATAAATCTAGGGCATAGTGTTGCGGGTAAGAGTAGCTTCTTTGTTATTCCGTATTATTACTCAATAACAGTATAGTATCTGAACTGCAAAGATTCAATCATAATTTGTTAGTTCATGTGCTGTGGAGATAAAGTCATTTATAGTAGATCAGAAAGTGAAACTGAAACCACAAGCAGATCAGACTTGTTTATAGCAGGTTTGAAGGACTGAATGGCCCACTCCTGCTGCTATCTCCTATGTTCCTATGGCACAACAATCCAGTTCAGATTACAAGACAATACTATTGTTCCAGCTTTGCATCAAGTTATTATAAAATTATTATTATATAATAATAAATAATTACATAACATTCTTTGCTATTTTAAGAAAAGACAAGACATATACAATTAAAAGTAGGGGCTTCAGCCGTGTTGTAGAACAGAGAGACCTAGGGGTTCAGGTACGTAATTCTTTGAAGTTTGCAGCACATATAGATAAGATGGTTAAGAAGACACTTAAATCGCTCGCCTTCATTGCTCAGACCTTTGAGTATAGGAGTTGGGACATTATATTGAGGTTGTATAGGATGTTAGTGAGGCCTCTTCTGGAGTGCTGTGTCCAGTTCTAGTCTCCCTGTTATAGGAAGGATATTATTAAGCTGGAGAGGGTTCAAAAGAGATTTACCAGGATGTTGCCAGGTATGGCCGGTTTGAGTTACAAGGAAAAACTGTATAGGCTGGGACATTTTTCACTGGAGCGTGGGAGCTTGAGAGATTACCTTATAGAGGTCTATAAAATAATAAGAGGTATAGACAAGGTGAATGGCAAGTATCTTTTCCCTAGGGTGGGTATGTCAAGACTGGGGGTATATTTTAAAATGAGAGGAGAAAGATTGAAAAAAAAGACACGAGGGGCAATTTTTTTCACACAGGGAATGGCTCATTTGTGGAATAAACTTTCAGAGGAAGTGGTGAATGCGACTACAGTTACAAAGTTTAAAAGACATTTAGGTAAGTACATGAATAAGAAATATGTGGAGACGATATGAGCCAAGTGCAGGCAGGTGGGACTAGTTTAGTTTGGGATTATGGTCAGCATGGGCTGGTTGGACCAAAGGGTCTATTTCCATGCTGTATGACTCTATGACTGTATGATAAAATATTAACTCAGGAATATTCCTAAATAGAAGAAACTCAGAAACATTAGAGGATAACTGGAAACACTACATCTGAAATACATGCGCATAAAATTCAAATGGGCAAGTTTGTAAACTTGTATCAAACATCTTTTCCCTATTAAACATATAAAACTTTTATTTTCATTCAGAGCTTATGGGTTTCATTGGCTGGGCCATCATTTATTGCCTATAAAGTTGCCCTTCAGAAGGTGATAGTGAGCTGCCTTTTTGAATTGCTGAAATCCATTTCATGTAGGTACACTCAATGAAGGTAGATATTAACCCAGTGAAAGTGAAGGAACGGTGATATACTTCCATGTCAAAATGGTTAATGGCTTGGAAGGCAACCTGCATGTGGTGGTGTTCCTATTTGTATGTGATCCTTGTACTCCAAAGTTGAAATGGTCATTAGTTTGGAAGGTACTGTCTAAGGAGCCTTGATGAATTTCTGCAGTGCATCGTGTAGATGGTACATACTTCTGTTACTGTGCACTGGTGGTAAGTGATTATTTCAGGATATGATGCCAATTAAGTGTGCTGTTTTGTATTAAGCCTCTTGAGTTTTGTTGAAGCTGCACTCACCCAGGCAAGTGGACAGCATCCTACCTAACTCCTGACTTGCACATTATAGATGGTGGATAGGCCTTGCAGAGATAAAAGGCAAGTTACTCACTGCAGGATTCCTAAACTCTGACCTGTTGTTGTAGCCACAGTATTTATGTGGCTACTACAGTTCAGTTTCTGGTCAATGTTAACTTCCAGGATGTTGATACTGGGGGATTCAGCAACTGTTATGTCATTAAACATCAAGGAGTGATGAAAAGATTCTCTCCCATTAGAGATGTTCATTGCCTGGCACTTGTGTGGCACAAATGTGACTTGCCACTTGTCAGCCAAAGCCTGGATATTGTCCAGGTCTTGTTGCTTATGGACAGGACTGCTTCAGTATCTGAGGAGCCACAAATGATGAACATTGTGAAATCATCAACCAATATCTCCACTTCGGATTTTATGATGGCAGAAAGGTCATTGATGAAGCAGCTGAAGATGGTCGGGTGAAACTCGTTGGTAAAGAAAATTGTAATAAAAGCCACATTTATGAAGTCGAGTTCGCTCTTTCTGTATACCTGACATCGAGGTACGAATGGAGTCAATCAAATCCATTCGTCACCAATTCCCATTCATCCATCCCCCACAAATCTCGGAACCTCCTCGCTGACAATGAACCAGAAGCCAAATCACAAACCAGATTAACTAACCAGCCATACGACTTCCATCAACAATAACACAACACATTGAAACTGTGGCTCTACCAGCGCAACCGGCACCTCCAAACTTGGCTGACTCTCTCAATGATGACCAGGGATCCCAACAGAATAAGCCTCAAACAGCAGAATCTATTTAAACATAAACCTTGGCTAGTGATTCGGTTCTATACACCAGTTAGTGAGCCACGCTACTGAAGTTACTTGCTGTAGACTGTTATTCTTCACATAAATCCCAAATACGTCTATGACTCGACACGTGGCCTCACATTAAAAGGTACACCAGCTCTCTTAAATAAACCGAAGACGCTGTAAATCAGGAACAAAAACTGAAGTTGCTGGAAAAGCTCAGCAGGTCTGGCAACATCCGTGAAGAAAAAAAAAATCAGTTAACATTTCGGGTCCGGTGACCCTTCCTCAGAACCAGCTCTTGTTCATTGGAACAAATGACAAAACGGCTTTTAAATGCGGTAGCGCACTATAGAGTCACCTGTACGGATATGGTCCTTTAGCCAGACGGAGATATAAAGGCAGTATTTGACTCTGGGTTTGTGGGTCAATGCAGTAGATACTAAACTGCAGCGCGGTACCTGACAGTGTTAAGGCCCGCAGCGCGCGGCGCGACCCTCTCACCTGGCAACTGCTGACCGACAACTCCCGCCCACCCGTGCCGCTGGCCAATCGCGGCGGCTTCCGCCTGGTGATTGACAGTCTACGGCGACACCAAATAATAGGAGGTGGGGCCTCGCCGCTGGGAAGTGTCAACCGATAGGAGCGCCTGCAAGGGAGAGGGCGGTACCTTATTGTAAAGCTCTCCCTTCAGGTACCATCTGCGTTGTCCATACGAAATAGGCTGTGTGTATGGCACAGTTTTAGCATTTTGAGTCCAGTAGCCCCTCTTCTGCTTTCCCTCCACAAATGCTGCCAGACCTGCTGAGTTTTACAGAGGCATGGCTGGGTCGTGAAAGGCAGAGGGACATGAAGAATTGGGTCGTTAGGGTGAAATTATTGATGAAATTACTTTTCCAAAAAAGTATAGTTTCATTGTAAAGATTGTACAGTTAGATTTCGTAACAGATCAAAATACAGCATATTGAAAGTTTAATTTCACAAGCCTCAAACTCTCCCCTCCCCCACCGCATCCCAAAACCAGTCCACCTCGTCCCCGCCTCCCTAATCTGTTCTTCCTCCCACCTATCCCCTCCTCCCATCTCAAGCCCCACCCCCATCTCCTACCTACTAACCTCATCCCGCCCCCTTGACCTGTCCGTCCTCCCTGGACTGACCTATCCCCTCCCTAACTCCCCACCTACACTCACCTTTACTGGCTCCATCCCCGCCTCTTCGACCTGTTTGTTTCTTCTCCACCTATCCTCTCCTCTATCCATCTTCTATCTGCCTCCCCCTCTCTCCCTATTTATTTCAGAACCCCCTTCCCTTCTCCTTTTCTGATGAAGGGTCTAGGCCCGAAACGTCAGCCTCTCTGCTCCTATGATGCTGCTTGGCCTGCTGTGTTCATCCAGCTCTACACCTTGTCTCGAGTTTTACAGCAATTTCCGTTTGTATTTCTGATTTCCAGTATCTGTAGTTCTTTGGTTTTGTTATTTAGAAAAAGGTGACAACTGGTTGACAAGTCAACTCTGATTGTCGTGGAGAAAGTAAATAAGGAACTCTTAAGTTCCTTGAGCTCTTTCGTAATCCACTGGAAATGAAAAAAAAACGTCTGTAGAGAACAGAGATAGTAGGAACTGCAGATGCTGGAGAATCCGAGACAACAAGGTGCAGAGCTGGATGAACACAGCAGGCCAAGCAGCAT
>NW_025972512.1:0-9667 GCF_021869965.1 Rhincodon typus
TCTCCAGCATCGGCAGTTCCCACTATCCTCCAGTCTATCCAATCTCCCTTCATAACCAAAACTCTCTAGCTTAGGCAATACCTTCGTAAATCACCTCTGCACTATCTCTAGTTGTATGACATCCTTCCTATAATGTAGATTCCAGAACTGTATACAATACTCTTGCAGAGGCCTAACCAACTTTTTATACAGTTCCAGCATAATGCCCCTGCTCTTAAACCCTATGCCTTGTCTAATAAACGCAAGTATCCAATTTGTCTACTTAACTACTTGATCTACCTGTCCCACTGCCTTTAGGGACCAGTGGACACGCACACCAAGGTCTATCTGATCCTCAGTACTTCCTGGGGTCCTACCATTTTTCAGGTATTCTCTTGCCTTGTTTATTCTGCCCAAGTGCATCACAATACACTTATCTGGTTGGAATTCCATTTGCCGCTGATCATCCTGTCTGACCAGTCCATTATATCCTGGTGTAATCTAAGGCTATCTTCCTCACTATTTAACACCCCATCATGTGGTTGCATTGGTGGTTCAGTGGTCGAATTTTTGCCTCCCACGTGGGAAGCCCGGGCTCGATACCCGGCCAATGCATACCAATTTTTTTTTAGGGCGGTATGGTGGCTCAGTGGTTAGCACTGCTGCCTCACAGCACCAGGGACCCGGGTTCAATTCCACCCTTGGGTGACTGTCTGTGTGGAGTTTGCACATTTTGCCCTTGTCTGTGTGGGTTTCCTCCCACAGTCCAAATATGTGCGAAGTAGGCCATGCTAAATTGCCTGTAGTGTCCAGAGATGTTTAGGTTAGGTGGTTTAGACATGGAGAAATGCAGGTGTAGGGGAATGAGTCAGGGTGGGATGCTCTTTGGAGGGGCAGTATGGACTTGTTGGGCTGAATGGCCTGTTTCCACACTGTAGGAATTCTATGAATTTTAATATTATTCACAAACCTACTGAACAGCCCTCCTACATTGAAGGTCTGAATCATGTATATATACAATGAACAGCAAGGGCAGCAATGCTGATTCCTGTGGAATCCCACTGGATATAGGGTTCCAGTCACAGAAACACCCCTCAAGCATCTCTGCCCGTATCCTGCCACTCAGCCAATTCTGGATCCAATTAACCAATTTCCTGAATCCCACAGACTTTTACCTTTGCTATCAGTCTCACGTGTAGATCCTTACCAAAAGCCTTGCTAAAGTCCAAGTAAACTACATCAAATGCATTTTCCTCATCTACATACCTCTTTACCCCTTTGAACTATTTAATCAAGTTGGTCAGACATGACCTCCCCTTTTCAAAAGCATGTTTACCATTCTTGATTGATCTCTGCCTCTCCAAGTGCAGATTAATTCAGTCTCTTAGAATTGCTTCCAAGACTTTCCTTAACACTGAAGTTAGACTGACCAGCCTGGAGTTTCCTGGTTTATCCCTCGCACGCTTCTTGAATGATGGTATCATTTTGGCTGCCCTCTAGTCCTTTGACATCTCTCCTGTGACCAAAGAGGAATGAAAGGTTTTTGTCAGTGCCTCTGCTATTTCCTTATTGCCTCACTCAACAAGTTGGGATACATTTCACCTGGCCCTGGAGATTCATCTACTTTTAAGCCTACAAAGTCACTCAGAACGTTAAACTAATTTCGTTAAGTATATCAAAAAAAAGAACAACAGTCCTTCTCCCTGATTTCTCTCCCCACATTGTTCATCTCACTCGTGAACACTGACACAAAGTGTCCAATTATGACACTAGAATTAAGAACTGTAGTTAGAGAAATATTTTGAATTTTAAAAGTAATTTGAATTACAGTCCTGTCAGTGATGGTAAGAGTACATTGTCGTGAAAAATCAAGAGCAGCAAACAGATTTTACTATGGCAATGAAAATTAAGTGCATGGCCTCTAGAACAAAGATGCAAAGGATGGACATATTTTATCTCAGGTTTACTTATAAAAATGAAATTTTGCGTTTTTTTCAAGTGTGTACATGCCACATTCCTGTGATTATTCTGAATGGCATGGGTTCAACAGAAAAAGTGTTTTTTTGATCTATTCTTTCGGTAGGTTGTTTATATCCAATATTACTTGCTATCAGTTGATATATTTCATGGCCATGAGCATTGTTAGCTCAGCTAGTATTTATTGCCTATCCCTAATTGCCTTTGAGAAGATGCTGGTGTACTGCTTCTTGAAAAGTGTGTTCAGCTCCTTGGGTTGCCTCTGCCATCCCAGGATGTGCCAAACTGCATAAGCAGCAAGTGACAGATAGACCTATGTGATTCAGCAACCAACAGCTCAATCTGAGTACTGCCAATCTGCCACATCCAGTCATGAATGGTGATAGACAATTAAACAACTCACTGAAGAAAGAGGCTCCAGAAATATTTCTATTTTCAATGATGGGGGAGGCCAGCACGTCAGTGCAAAAGATAAAACTGAAGCATTTGCATCCATTTTCAGTCAAATGTGTGCAGTAGATGATCCAGCTCAGCCTCTTCTTGCACACAGGTGCCTGTCTTCAGCTAATTCAATTCACTAAATGTGATATTAATAAATAACTGAAAGCATTGGATATTGCGAAGGCTACCACAAAAGGACTGAAGACAAGCTTCAGAACTAGCCACAGCTCTCAACAAGTTGTTCCAGTACAGCTACCACACTGGCATCCACTCAACAATGTAAAAATTGCCCTAGTGTGTCCTGTCTGCAAAAAGTGCAGATCCAAACAGGCCAATTTCCATCTCATTGTCAGCAAAGTGATGGAAGGAGTTGTCAACAATCCTATCAAGTGACTCTTGCTCAGCAATAACCTGGTCACTAATCCTTAGTTTGTGTTCTTCCAGGGTCCCTCAACTCCTTCCCTCATTACAGACCTTGGTCCAAACATGGGCAAAACAGCAGAATTTAAGAAGTGAAGTCAAATGAGTGTGGCTGTCCTCGATATTGTGGCAGCACTTGACTAAGTGTGACATCAAGAAGCCCTCACAAAACTGGAGTCAATGAGAATCAGTGGAATACTCATGGCTGGTTGGAGTCATACCTAGCACAAAGGAAGATAATTGTGGATTCTGAAGGGCAGTCATCTTAGCTCCAAGACATCTCTGCATGAGTTCCTCAGAGTAATGCCCTAGGCCTAACTATCTCCGGTTGCTTCATGAATGACTTTGCCTCTATAATATGGTCAGTATTGGTGGATGTTTGCTGATGACTGCACAATGCTCAGTACCATTTGTAACTTCTCAGATCCTGAAGCACCGTATGTTCAAATGCATCATGACTTGGACACCATCCAGGCTTGGGCTGATAAGTGCCAATTAACATTCACATCACAAATGTACCAGACAGTGACTTTCTCCAACAAGGAAGAACCTACCCTTCTCTCCTTGACATTCAATGTGTCACGATCACTGAATCACCTCACTAATAACATCCTGGTGATCGCCATTTATCAGAAACTAAACTGGACTACCCAGATAAACAGAATGGCTCCAAGAACATGTCTAAGCCTAAGAATTCTGGAGTGAGTAGCACACTCTTGACTCCTCAAAGCCTGTCCATCACTCTAAAGAACAATTCAGGTTTGCGGTGGAGTACACTCTCCTTGCCAGGAGGGTGCCAGTCTGACAACATTCAAGAAACATGAGTTCATCCAGGACAAAGCAGCATGTTTGACTGGCGCCACATCATCCGTCTTCAACATTCATTCACTTCACCATTGATGCACAGTGGCAGCAGTCTGTGTAATTCACAAGATGCACTGTAACAACGTACCTATATAAAGGCAAAATACCACAGAGGGTGGAAATCTGACACAGACACAGAGGATGCTGGAGAAACTCAGCAGGTCTGGCAGCATCTTTGGGGAGCAAAAGTGTTATGGTTTTTCACCCAGTATAAGTCTACTTCAGGACATCAGCTAACCATTCCTTGACAGCACATTGTGAACCATGCCTTTACTACCTAGAAGGAACACACCACCTGCAACTTCCTTTCAAGTGACAGAGCTGTTCCTTCACTATCGCTGGGTAAAATTCCTGGAACTTCCTTCCAAACAGCAGGAGCACAGCAATACAAGAAGGCAGCTCATAACCACTTCCTCAAGGGCAGTCAGAAATGGGCAGTATATGGCCCAGTTGGCAACCCTACATCCTTTGAAGGATCAGATTTTTTTTAAAAATCACTGTTTTTGCTATTTGCTGTTGCTCAATTGTGTCCAGTAGATCACATTCTGTGTTCATCAACTCATTGAGAGCCATCACACAGAATGATTATGCTGGGTGCAAAACCATAACACTTGTTATGATTAGTCAGTTTGAGGGTGACACCAAAATTAGTGGTAAAGTGGACAGTGAAGAAGGTTATCTAAGAGTACAACAGGATCTTGATCAACTGGGCCAATGGGCCGAGGAATGGCAGATGGACTTTAATTTAGATAAATGTGAGGTGTTGCATTTTGGTAAGACAAACCAGGGCAGGACTGTGAAGTCAATGGTAGAGCCCTGGGGAATGTTGCTGAACAAAAAGACCAAAGAAACATTGTTGTTTGAAAGTGGCATCAGAGGTAGACAGGCTGTGAAGAAGGCATTTGGCATGCTTGCCTTCATCGGTCAGAGCATTGAGTACAGGGGTTGGAATGTCATGTTGGGGCTGTACCTGACATTGCCACATTTGGAGTATTTCGTACAATTCTGGTCACCCTGCTGTGGGAAGGATATTACTAAACTGGAAAGGGTGCAAAAATGATTTACAATGATGTTACCGAGACAAGAGATTTTGAGTTATAAGGAGAGGCTGGATAGGTTGGTATTTTTTTCACTGGAGCTTAGGAGGTTGAGGGGTGACCTTATAGAGGTTTATAAAAACTTGAGGGGCATAGATAAGGCGAATAGCAGAGGTCTTTTCCTTAGGGTAGGGGAGTCCAAAACTAGAGGATGTAGGTTTAAGGTGAGCAGGAAGGGATTTAAAAGTGACCTGAGGAGAAAGATTTAGAAGTGACCTGAGGGGCAACTTTTTCACATTGACAAGAGCGTGTAAATGGAATGAGCTGCCAGAGGATTTGGTCAAGGTGAGTACAATTACAACATTTAAAAAGGCATTTGGACAGGTATATGAATAAGAAAGTTTTGGGAAATGGGCAAAATGCAGACCAATGGGACTAGTTCAGTTATGGAAACCAGGTCAACATGAACAAGTTGGGCTGAAGGGTCTGTTTCCGTGCTTTATGAATCTATAACTCAGGCCTTAAGCACAAAGATCAAAACTGATGCTCTTGTTGGATGTATTGTTTAGAAACACTTATCTGAGTTCCCACCTACACTCTGAGATGGACATAAGAGACCACATAGATCGACTTCAAATAAGTGCAGCTGAGCTGTTTCAGGTATCCTGGCCAACAGTTGACCTGGAATCAACAGCGCAATAATAGATGATCTGGTCATTATCACATTGTTTTTAAAGAAGTTTTTGGATGAAAACTGGCTGAGGTGTTTCTTACCTTGGAATTGTGACGATCCTTTATTCAATTTGAGTGCCAGAGGCTTCTTTTGATCATGCAAAGCTCCCTCCAAATATAATCCGCATAAAGTCTTTTCTTTTTTTTAAGCTGTATTGGGTTGTCAGGGGTAAAAGGGAAAGACAAATATAAATGTGGCAAATTCCTCATTCTTGACCAATGGGTATCTATTGGAAGCTTCAAAACAAATTATTTGCGGAGTTCAGTGTTATATTCCACTGTGTTTAACAAGCAGAGATGTGAATTGGATGGGCTGTGCATTGCTTCAGGCAAGCACAGATTCCCTGCACTGTCTCCCACTGGTTCGATAGTAGCAAATTAAAAATCAAACCCACTGAGGCCTGTGGTGTGTTATCAGCAAATTAAATGTCAGGTATTCTTTGATGGAAAGGGAGAAAAAAATAAGAGGATGAGTTCTATCTACTTTATTGGTCAAATCTTCAATTATTTCTGGCCAAATAAAAGATATGAGATAAAGAGCCTGGAGTGCAGCAAAATAAAACAAATCTGAAATGGAAATTAAAGTGAATATAACACATAGTGATTCTAAAGAAAGGAATGAACTTTTCACACTACCTTGCTTGCTGGATTGAGTCCAAACAGAGCCAGAAATGATTAAAATACGCTCTCACACCGGCATATTTTCATCACAACTTTGCACATGTTCATGAAGGGAATGGTACAACAATGATTTTTCACGCTCTGGTTGAAATTATTGTTAGATCTGCACGAGCCAGCCAAACACCAGAAACATGATGTCAAAACACCATATGTTGTTTCTGATGGTTGATGATTTTATAAGCCTTATTATAAATGATGCTGAGCCACACACTGGAAGCCAAATCAGCCAAATGCATATTCATTGGATTATATCACTGCTGCAAGAACCTTCTTCATTGTATACAAGTTATGAGTAAAATGGCATGATGACTTGCAAATAATTTGAAACCGAACTATACATCATGAATGTATAGCAGAAATATGTGAAATGAAATGTTATGCCAGATTATTTTTTCTTATAGGGAGCACTGGATTAATTGTGCCTTGGAGATTTGAAAATTTCTCCATCAGCCTGCACCATTTGGATGTTTTGTGTCTGATTTGCATGGAATACGGAAACATTCAGAACCAGGAAAGATGATGCAATCTGTCTGATCAGTTTCAAAAAGTGACATCTATCTAATTCTCTTTTAAGTAAAATTTTGCACATTGCTGCACATTCCTTGCTCCCATATGGATCTCCATTTTACTTTGATGTGCATATGAAGTAAATAAGTCTGATTTTTAATTTTGGCACAGAGTAACCATTAACAGTAGGAAAAATGACATTTGAATTTTGGACATTCTGTCAAGTCCCCTAGCAACGTGGATGTCAGAGACAGATAGATTGCCTTTGTACTCAATCTGCTATCAGACAACACTCTGTCATTCAGCCTTCATTACCTGTGGTTTGTTGGATCAATCTTAATTTCTTTTTAAGAGGGGGGAATGGTGTTTTTTTCAACTCCTTTCCAACCCTTGGGCATTATTCTATTACCATGATGCCGTGAAGGTATTGGCAAGCATGTGACCAATAATATTGACACTGATTCAAGTACCAATGTGTGACATTCATCCTGAATGAGTGTCTTGTCTTCATTTACTTCAAGCCACCTTTGACCTTCTTAGTTGAAATTCCTACTTCTTTTAAATAAATATTGTGAAGGATTGATATATGATGTTCCAAATTCTCAGGACATCTGAAACATTTTGCAGCAAGTTAGCTGCTTTAGAAATGTAGTCACTGTTGAAACAGAGAAAATTCAACAGCCAAATGCACACAGGTAATTTCCATAAACAGTAATGAGATGATGATCAGATAAAGTGTTTTAACAATGTTGATTAATTATAAATATTGCCCAGGGAAACTCCTCTGCTCTTCTTGCAAGTGTGCTGTGGAACCCATCATAGTAATCTGTCATGATAGATAAGGACTCAGTTGAGCATTGAAAGATGGCACATCCATCAGTGAGCTGCACTGAATGCCAGTCTGGATTTTAGCGCTCAAACCTTTCTCCACACATCTGAGTGGGCACAGTTCCAACAATACTCAGGAAGCTCAATACTATCCAAGACAAAGTGGTTTGTTCGATCAACTTCCCAGACACCATGTTAAGGATTTACTCATGCCACTACTGACACACAGTGGCAACAGTGTGTAGTATCTGCAAAATGCACTGCAGCAGTTCTCGGAGTCTCCATCAATAGCACCCCTCAAACCTAATACCTAGAAAGATAAGGGCAGCAGAAGTGTGGAAACACCACCATCTGCTAGTTCCTGTCCAAGCCACCCACCATTCTGACTTGGAAATATGTTGTTGGTCCTTCACTACCATTCCATTTGTTGGTCAAAATCATAGAAATCCCTTCCAAACAGCATTGTGAATGTGCATGACCCAGTGGACAGCAGTGAATCAAGGGGGTGGCTCATCACCCCCTTCTCCAAGGCAATTAGTGATGGGCATAGGTGGCATAATGATAACATCAGTGGACTGATAATCCACAACCATAAGGTTTTATTCTGAGTTTAAATCCCACTTAAGTAGGTAGTGAAATTTGAGTTCATAAAAAATCTTTCTTAACAATGAATGTGCCAATAATGCCCTTTAGGGATGGAAGGGAAATCTGTCATCATTACCTGCCCTGGCTTCTGCAAGACCCCAGTAGTGTACTATTAACTGGGCAATTAGGGATGGGAATTAAATGCTCGTCTAGCCAGTGACACCCACATCCCACAAATGAATAAAATACAAAGATCAAATTACCACAGTTTGTCAATTTTCACACACTGCCACTGACACACAAAATCACAGTTAATGGTAGGGTCCTGGGTAGTGTTGTTGAACAAGGAAACCTATGGTTCAGGTACATAGTTCTTTCACAGTTGCAACACAGGTAGACAGGGTGGTTAAGAAGGCATTCAGCATGCCTGCTTTCAGACCAACGAGTACAGGATTTGGACATCAATGTTGAGGTTTTACAGGACATTGGTGAGGCCACTTTTAGAGTACTATGTACAATTCTGGTCATCCTGCTATAGGAAGGATATTATTAACTTGAAGAGGGTTCACAAAAGATTTACCAGGATGATGCCAGGACTAGGGAGTTTGAGTTATAAGGATAGGCACAAGTACACCTTGAGACCCTATACATATACATTAGACACTGTCAATGAGCTGGAGACAATAGCATATTGCCACTATACCAAGGGTGCCAATAGGAAACTGAACTTTACACCTGGGAACTTAAATGTAACTCTATGTTCTTACAATACTGCAGGGTGATGTGATGTGTGTGTTCCAGCTACCCCCTTCAACAGTCATTCACATGAAGGTCGTACAGTCATGGAGTGAAACGGCATGAAAACAGATCCTTCGGTGCAACTCATCCATGTCGACCATGTTTCCTAAACTAAATTAGTCCCATTTGCCTGCACTTGGCCCCTATCCCTCTAAACATTTCTTAATCATGTACCTGTCCAAATGTCTTTTAAATGTTGCAACTGTACCTGTATCTACCAGCTACTGCGGCAATTCATTCCAGTGTGCAAAATCTGCAACATGTAGTAATGCCAAAGAACTCAGCTTCCTTTAAGAACACACCACCGAGAAGACAAAGGCTTCTAATGCAGTCAGAAGAGTACACAAACATGCTTCACTGGAGTACAAGGTACCTTGTCAAGTGGAAAATCCACTGGAGTGACTGTATAAAACTTTGACACAATGCTTATGATTGAAGTGCACCTGATAAAATAGATCTGAAATTTTAAGTCTGATCATTAATTCCCTCTTTGTGGTGTTGTGCCAATGTGACTAAACTAGTCTCAGTGCTATTTACAAGGCATGGTAATGCAGAACACCTTCTGGAATCTTATTCCAAAATCAGGCTTTTACATGATCTGATATGACTGTGGCATAGCTCCTTATACACATAGTCAGCAGCTTGCCATAGAACAAAATTATAGTTAACCCTTTGCTCCACATCTTATCCTAAATCCTTTCACGGTATCCCTTTAAATCATCAACATCCAAAAGAACAAAACCAAAGTTGCTGGAAAAACCCAGCAGGTCTGGCAGCATCTGTGAAGGAAAAAACAGAGTTAACGTTTCCGGTCCGGT
>NW_025972513.1:0-9667 GCF_021869965.1 Rhincodon typus
TTCCTGCACCTCTGATGCTGCTTGGCCTGCTGTGTTCATCCAGCTCTACACCTTGTTGTCTCAGATTCTCCAGCATCTGCAGTTCCTGCTATCTCTGAATTACAAGTCCAGTTTGAACAGTTTTACTTTTTTGCAACAATGTTTTCTTACTGACTCACTGACAGAGAGAGGCCATTGGAGCTTGCCCCCACTGCCTACCCGCTAACCACCCTCCAACTCCCAAATTTCACCCAGGGTGGGTTTGTTCTTTCCCAGATTGGTCCTTTCTGTGCTAGAGGTGAAGGTAGACCAGCACCACGATGGAGCTAAGAAGAGACAAGTAGGATTTGTAGGAGGCTGTCACTCACCAGGTATTACTGTCCCCAGGAATAGGTAGACAGCGCATTATATGTCAGGATCTCTGTGAAAAGCCAAGCATCTTTAACAAAGAAACAACATAGCATCCCCGTGACTGCAGCTGCACAATGACCTCAAACCTCTCTACTGCCCTCTCAATGGCTTTGGTGAAAACCAACACCCTCATTCCCACAGCACCATGTCGTTCATTTTGGCCATGCACGGGGGATCTCTGCAATGTCAACCAGGGAGTGCGTAGACATTTCTGTGCCACTGAAGCCCTTCACATTAGAGCAGACCCACTATATGCTTTGGCATCACAGCAGGGCAATTGAGTATTCAGTTTGACGGGACTAGGATGAAATCAGTGGTGACTCTTATCGTCATGGGTCAACCATCGGAATCAGCTGGAATGTCTTGGGAAATAAAGGGCAAAGTAAAGTTGCTGTAGTCTTACCAGACCATAGGCCTGCTCTCTCATTAAAGAGAAATGGCCGAAACATCTCAGGTGAGGGGAGAAGGTGAGAGGGAGACTCCTTCATAGTAACTTTGAGTAAATGCACTGTCACTAATCATTCTTGCTTGTATTAACACACTCACACACGCTTGTACCCTCACAAGCGTGCACACTCACACACTTACACCCTTACAGAGGCATGCACTCTCTCTCTCTCTCTCTCTCTCAGGCACACACACACACACACACAAAAGGGGCTTTGAAATGGTGACAGTCTAATCAAATGTGATTAACACCACACACTATGATGATGTCAGATGAGAATGGAGAATTCGCATGAACTTGAAAGGGGTCAGGGAAAGGGTAGGGATGGGGCAGTGGTGAGGGAATGCAGACTTATTACTGTATATTTAATTGACCAGTATGAAATAAAGACGTTTCTGTTAATATGCAGAAAGGCCTGTAATCCTGACTAGCCAGGCCCTCAGGGTAGAAATGTTCTATCCCAATCAACACTACAAAGCAAGCCAGCTATCTGCAATCCTCTCACTGCCTCCACATACCTCCAGCTACTCAGCTATGGTAGGCATCATCTAAACATACTGATCCACAATGACATCTGTCCTTCTGTTTGTAGGAGAAGGTCACCCACCACAGGTGAGAAGACCGGAGGAGGTCTGGCAACAGTCAGTCCCCCAGAACCCTGGGGGAAATGGTCTTTAGAATAGTGGTACATGGTGCAGTTAAGAACATTCCAGATGACGCAAGTTGCTGCCTTAACTCTAAATTCTCATCCTGAAATGGAAACTGCTGATGGAATGGCCATAAAGTCCTGATTTCCTACACACCCATTTCCTTTTATCCCTGCCTTCCCCTCATGTTTTCCGATAGGCTGGAATAGCTGATTGCTCTGCCTCTTTAGGTAGACTGGAAACAGAAGCACTGTCTCCTGATCGAACGCTTCCAGCTACCAGCACGGATCCCAGTGCCAACATTAGAGAGCCGTTTCTAGTTGGCACACTGTGAGTTTCTCTTTGCCAGGGTGCTGTAACCAAGCTGTGGGGTCAACTTATGGCTGGAGTGACAAAGAGATTCTGTCACCAGAACTTTAGATCATGATCTCGTCGTCAGAAAAAGCGGATGATAAAGTGCTGGCAGCTTTGTCAGTTGGGTCTACTGTCACTGTTGAGGGGTATAGAGCAGTCTAGCTTCACTCTAGCAGTGCACTGATCTCAGAGCCCATCGTTTCCACAATTGACAGGCTCCAACAGTCACTGAAGGCACCATCTTTTTTGTTCATCAGTAACACAATGTTCTCTGAGGATGTTCTCGGCTGTTATTCAGTTACAAACTGCTGATAAAACAAGCCTTTGTGGAAGCTGGTTCCTAAAGGCAAAGCAAGTCCAGTAGCTGTGAGTAAGCGTATGCTTATAACAACTAAAGTTGAATCGATTTCAGTGAGAGAAATTTGCAGATTGGCAGAAACTTATAAGTTCAGGAGCGCAGTCAGCAAAGATTGAGAGTCGGACTGACTCCCTGTCTTTCTATGGATTCCTGATGTTGTGATGTGTGGCAGCTAAACTTGACAGATGTGTGTGTGCCCTAAAATGAAAGTGACCTGCATTTATATCGCATCTTTAAACCCCAGGGGACATCTAAAAACACTTTTCTACCAATGAACTAACTTTTGAAATGTAGCCACTGAATTAATGTAGAAAAGTTGCTCAAAACAAGATCCAACAGAAGAGCATGATAACAGTCAGATAACCTGTTACAGAAATAATGGTTGGAAGTATAGGTCATTGTTCAATGTGGCTCTGAAAGGGTTAATACTTGTTTGAAGGCAATGAGCTTCTCACAGGGACATCGTCAAAGAAAAGACAGAGCTGGTAGAACACAGACCTGAGGGTATTGTGCTCCTCACAGACTCCATTGTAATGTAGGTCACATTCATATAATCTACAAACAGTTGTAATGCAACTAATTTTGCATTGCTTTCTCAGCAGGTCTCTTCTAGGTGGACCAGAAATGTGGCCACCTTCATCCACTGTAGACCACTTTGGGCTTGAAGGTACCAACTAACACAACAGTAAAGACACAGAGGAGGAAATAGTTTGTTCTTCTTTGAAATTGTGTCATGGAATGAATCCTCAGATTGATACTTCACCTGTTAGAAGTGGAGTGGAATCTTGTGCCCTTTCCAAGGGCAGCATGGTGGCACAGTGGTTAGCATTGCTGCCTCACGGCACCAGGCACCTGGGTTCAATTCCACCCTTCAGTGTCAGTCTCAATTCTTCTGCTCAAGGTTTTACAGTAAGACAATGAACAACAGTCTATGTCCCTGAAGCAAGACTGCGATCACTGAACCATGACTGACAGCAAGTTAAATTGTTAGTTAAACACTCAAGTCAGGAATTTGATATATTATATATAACATGGACACCATGGAATGTAGTTTTTACTGCTTGTAAGTCTTTTCTTTGTTATTGTTAACTGCTTAATTTGTGGTCACCGAAAAGAAAACAGTAACAGTGTTTGAAAATGGATTAATTTTCCACTTTCTCGACATAATGGCAGCAAAAAGTACTCCAAGGTCATGTATAATTCATCTGGGATTGAAATGTGACCTGAGGAATACTTCAATAGCGATTAAGATCCGAAAACACTTGGCTAATTTGCCTTTGGTGGTGGGAATGGGGGAAGGGAGCAGGAGGAAATCTTTCCAATTGCCATGTGGAAGAGAATTGTAAAGGCATCCTTTATCTGTTTGTCTCCTATATCAAATAGATTGTGAGTGCCTCCTTTAATTCCCTTATACCAATTTCTATTTACAACAAGACAAGCTGAGCTGCTAAAACATTTAAATCACGGCTTAACCAAATGAAATTTGCTGAAATCTGAAGGATGTCCTCTGACATGTAATAATTCTTATCAATCCCTACTTCTCTTGCACCTCCCTCCACTGCTATATCTGATATAGGAGCCTGTCCGAAAGAATGAAATTAATTACTTTCCACTCAGCTCTGTAAATTTAGTTTTGACATCCATCATATCTATTTCATTCTCAAGGATAATGATTTTGATTAGGTTTTTGTCTATCTGCGCAAGCCTCCTTGATAGTTTTGTTGTGTTTCTTCACAAGAGTTGGTTCATTGCCCAGAGAACCACAGCCAACATTTCCACCTGTTATGGCTCCTCTGTTGCCTTTCATGTCTTGTTCGTTTATTAAACAAGTTCTGGATACACGTTTCATGCAGAACTTTACAAAGTACAGTGATAAATTTTTGGCAATTTGTTCAAAGGTGCTCTGCTCGCGATCTGTCCTGATGTGACTTTTATCCACATGTAACATTCTCATTCTTTTTTGTGAGGTCATTTTCCCTGTTGAATATTTTACCCATCTCACATCAATATTAGTTTGTATTTGTGCAACAGGATTTATTCACAGCGTTTTAAAATCTCCATTCCATACACTGCTAGCTTCTGCTTCTTAAACTATGTCTGTTTTGTTGTCTCTAAATCCGCACCCAGTGATAGCCGGTCAAATACAGTGAGCTTGAAAACAAACCACAGGGATTTTGTTCATTCAATCATGGTATTTACTTCTGGGGCAGCACTTATTGTCCACCCCTAAGATGGTGTGGCGAGCTATCTTCTTGAACCACTGCAGTCCATTTGGTGCAGCTAGTTAGGTACTGTTAGGGAGGGAGTTCCAGGCTTTTGGTGAGTGGCTTGAGAGGGGATTTGTAGGTAGTTTTGCCCTTGCCCTTCTATTTGGAAGGGGTTGTAAGTTTGGAAGGTGATGTCAAAGGAGCCTTGGTGAATTCCTGAAGAGCATCTTAGACATGGTACACACTGCGGCTATTGACCATCAGTGGTGTAGGAGGGATGTTGGTGGATGTAGTGCCAACCAAGCGGGCTGCTTTGTCCTGGATGATGTCAAGCTTCTTGAGTGTTATTGGACTGCACCCATCCAGGCAAGTGTGGAGTATTCCATCACACTGCAGATTTGAGCCTTAGAAATGGCAGACAGGCTTTGGGGAGTCAGGAGGTGAGTCGCTCACTGCAGGATTGCTAACTTTTGACCTGCTCTTGTAGTCACAATATTCATATAGCCAGTCCAGTTGAGTTTCAGGTCAATGCTAACCCACCCAGGATCTTGATAATGTTCTAGCCTTTGCTTTCCCCTGAGAGGTTATCCCCTTGACCATATCCAAAAAGGCAAACTTGTTTGAGAGTAGAATGGCCACAGGACTCCCTGATCTCCCACAGGAGGAGCATTACTACCCCTTGAATGACTACTGGATTAAAAGAAAAGGAAAGATCTTACCTTAATGCTGCTCACCCTCCTCACTGAAACCCAGTGCTCATCAATGCCTGATCTCGACCTCAAGCAGCAGCACTTCCACCTCACTGCTGAACATCTGCTCTTTCTAACAGCCTCTCTCTTTTGTTGATTTGCGGAGGAGGGAGCAAGGGAAACACTACAATAATGCAATGTCTGGGGCTTCACTGTTCTTTGACACCAGGTCCTCCATGATCCCCTTCCCAGTCAGACTGCACAGAAACAGACCCTAAGATCCAACCAGTCCATGCCGACCATAATCCCAACTAGTCCCACCTGCCTGCCCTTGGCCCATATCTCTCCAAACTTTTCTTATTCATGCACTTATCCAAATCTCTTTAATAGTTATAACTGTACCCACTTCCATCACTTCCTCTGGAAGTTCATTCCACACAAGAACCACTGTCTGTGTAAAATGTTGCCTCTCATGTCCCTTTTAAAATTTTCTCTTCTCACCTTAAAAATATGCCCCCTTGTCTTAAAATGCCCTACCATAGGGAAAAGACAACTTATCTATACCCCTCATGATTTTATAAACCTCTATAGGATCAATCTTCAACCTCTAACGCTCCAATGAAAAAGTCCGAGCCTATCCAGCCTCTCCCTGAACTCAAACTTTCCATTTCCAGCAATATCCTGATAAGTCTTTTCTGAATCCTCTCCAGCTCAAGAATATCCTTCCTATAACAGGGAGACCAGAACTGGACACAGTATTCCAGAAGAAGCCTCACCAACTTCCTGTGTAACCTCAACATGACTTCCTAACTGCTACACACAAAGGTTTGAACAATGAAGGTACAGGCCTCTCCCAGAATGCTTCTCAGTCACTGCTCACTGCAGCCCTCTGTAGACTGTTAGGAGTAAGTCAATTGAGCAAAACAAAGGCCGTGGGTAATATTCCAGGTGACCACTCTGATGCATTATGGTATATGCCATCCTGACCACTATATGGTCCTGGATAAGGATTATTTGAAATAGTTTACAGCCACCAATCCTCTTTTGTTTTTTAGACACAAAAAAAACTGCAGAAGCTGGAATCCAAGGTAGACAAACAGGAGGTTGGAAGAACACAGCAGGCCAGCAGCATCTGGAGGAAAGGAGCAGTCAACGTTCCAGGTATTACCCATCTTCAGGATTAGATGTGGGACTAGGGGGAGCTACAGATAAAGTGGGACGGGGGGGGAAATGCAATGGACGCAAAATGCTGGTGATATTTGATGAAATTGCAATTTTGAACAAGAACCACGTCTTATCTTCCGTCTGGGCACCCTACAGTCTGGAGGACTCAACACTGAGTTCTCCAATTTCAAATAACCTTCCCACCCATCCTTCGCCTCCCCTTCCAGCCCTACCTCCTCCCTTCCGTTGCACATTCTGACCCTCCCTTTCAGCCACCAACCGAATTCATCCCTCCAATCAACCAACCAGGTCATATCTACCACCAGTGTCCCCCTATCAGCGCCATTCTGCCTCTACCCCTTCCCCCCTTTATCTGCAGCTCCCCCGACCCCCACATCCAGCCCTGAAGAAGGATAATACCCGAAACGTTGACTGCTCCTTTCCTCCAGATGCTGCCTAGCCTGTTGTGTTCTTCCAGCCTCTTGTTCATCTACCTCCTTTGTTTTCTCTTTGTCTTGGGTCTATTTACTGATTAGTGATAGAGGATACACCGCTGTAGAGTATGTACTAGAAGAGGTACTGTGCTTAGAAACCAAACAGGCTGTTTTTTCTATGAAAACTAACATGACTATCTTTGATCAGGTACAATTATAAAAACTTTAAGGAGCAGATAGAAAAATTGCTGCTTACTCCAAAGGTAGAATAGAACGCCTTGTCTAACATGAACATTAACCCTCTTAGAAACTTGACCTAAGTCAATATCTTCACCTCCCAACAAGCTATTTGTACCATACTTAACCAATCGTGTATATAACTATATTATATTCACCACTATTACTCACTATCCCTCAAGTCTCTGACTTCACATGATCTTTTCAGAACACAATCCCTTCAGTCATGGAGAGACTGGTAAGTGTCTTCCTTGATGATGATTGACCCTCGTTCTGATCTGTGGATAATTTCTCTTGTGGAGCGTCTCTCGGATACCCTTCACAATGGATGTCACTCTTTGTAAACTGTATTGTTGTTCCATTATCTTTTCCCCTCAATCTCCCGCATTTCTGTCCTGGAAGATAGCTGCTCTGTCAAATAAGAGATTTATACTTATGCTATCCACGTTCCGGCAATTGCTTTCTAATTATAAAAGGGAGTGTCTTTTTGCAGTGTCCTAGAAGATTAGAGCAGACGGTTTCATCTTCATGACCTTTTCCCAGTTCTTGGAGATTGGATTGACTCCCATGGAGTATGCTGCTTAGTCCCCTTGAGTTGCCGATCAGACTGTGCCTCTTCAGTGACCCATTGTAGATGATCAACTGATGAAGGCAACATTTTCAGACCCTCAGTTGTGTTACTGATATGTTACTCACTCAGCACTATCTCTGTCACTAGCATAGTCTGTTCTATTTTTGAAGACAGAGAATTGGACATTTTACCCAATCCAGTGGAGTCTGTCTTTCTATATTGACAGTGTGAAACAACCATCTTATGCCAAGAATACTGATCTCACTTGGTTCTTTCTTCTGTTTGTGCTCCATCATGTGTCTGAGAAAACCAATGAAGTCTCCTATTGGTTGTATCTTAACCAGCTACTCAATAACAAGTTGTTCATGATCCAGTATTTAGACAACTGCTTGTTTCCAGATCGCTAGTTATCTGGTACCTCCTCCAACAATTCTGGTGAAGTTGAGATCAAGGTATGCATTGTTATGATGTTGACTGATATTATTGCTGGACATATCAGAGCCCTGAATGAAACTTGACTTGATAGATCATTGACTTTAATGCCCGGGTCTCTCACTGAAACATAAGCGCACAATATTTAGGGTAGACAATGACTTTGTGTTATTATCGCGAGACTATTGCTCCAGATACCCAGGTAACGTTCTTGGGACCTGCGTTCTAATCCCACAGATGGTGAAATTTGAATTCAGTAATAATCTGGAAATAACAGTCTAATAATGACCGTGAATCCATTGTCGATTGTTAGAAAAAACCCATCTAGTTCACTAATGTCTTTTAGGGAAGGAGACTGCAATTCTTATCTAGAGATAGCAACAACTGCAGATGCTGGAGTCAGACATAACACAGTGTGGAGCTGGATAAACACAACAGGCCAGGCAGCATCAGAGGAGCAGGAAAGTTGATGTTTCTGGTCTGGACCCTTCTCCAGAAATTCTTATCTGGTCTGGCCTACATGTGACTCCAGACCCACAGCAATGTGGTTGGCTCTTAACTGCCCTCTGAATGACTAGGGATGGACAATAATTGGCCTAGCTAGTATCACTCATATCCCATTGTAGATTTGGTTTTAACAAAATAATAGACATCGATTAAGCAAAATAAATTAGGATCAAAAAGAATAAACTAGACTATTTATTTAGAATGCAAAAGTAAAGATTGCTGAAACACACAGTGAAATATAATCATATTAATTCCAAAAATACTCCTTTACAGTTCCTAAAAGCACTCCTTGTAAGGTGCTCACACCAGAAAATACCTTTCTCCAACACCTCAATGTGTTTAATTTGATCTCCACTCCCAGTTTTGAAAATCTGGTAGCTTCTTGTTGAAAGCTATCATATACTTGAGGTTAAACAGTCTCAGTTTCAATCGCCTCCTCAGAGTTTTATCCAAACACCTCCAGTCTGCTAGTATCACTATCTCATTTCTCCAATGTTATCCATTCACACCTCTCTTAATTTGGAAGAAATCTGCACTGTCGAAATGCCCAAAACTGAAAGTAGAACTGAAAATGTCTCACAGTTTAAGCTGTGAATATTTCCCCCAGCTTAAAAATGTCCTGAAATTTCTAACAAAAACCTGAACATGCAATTGTTTACCCTCCTGATGCATTAACTTTCCAAGGGTCAAGAAAATCCTCTGAGTTCTGAAAACCAACCTTCAAAACCATGTGATATAAAAAGGAATCAGAGATAGTAGGAACTGCAGATGCTGGAGAATCCGAGACAACAAGGTGCAGGGCTGGATGAACACAGCAGGCCAAGCAGCATCATAGGAGCAGAGAGGCTGACGTTTCGGGCCTCGACCCTTCATCAGAAATGGGGGAGGGGAAGGGGATTCTGAAATAAATAGGGAGAGAGGGGGAAGCGGATAGAAGATGGATAAATGAGAAGATAGGTGGAGGGGAGACAGACAGGTCAAAGAGGCGGGGATGGAGCCAGTAAAGGTGAGTGTAGGTGGGGAGGTAGGGAGCAGATAGGTTAGTCCAGGGAGGACGGACAGGTCAAGGGGGCAGGATGAGGTTAGTAGGTAGAAGATGGGAGTGGGGCTTGGGGTGGGAGGAGGGGATGGGTGGGAGGAAGGACAGGTTAGGGAGGAGGGGACAATCTGGGCTGGTTTTGGCATGCGGTAGGGGGAGGGGAGATTTTGAAGCTTGTGAAGTCCACATT
>NW_025972514.1:0-9666 GCF_021869965.1 Rhincodon typus
CGGGTTTACATTTCCTGCTTAACAAATAATTGAGTTTATTTTGAGATCTTAATTTAGTTTACATCCTGTAAACATGCTGATCAATAGTTCTTCCAATTTTATACACAACCTGAGCTTTGGTCTCCAGTACCCTGTCAGGTACAAGATTATTTCCTATGAAGTTGGAAGTGTCATAGCCTTCAATAACAGGAAAATGAATGCATTTGATGCTTTTTGGTTTGAATTATTATTACCCACAATTCATATCCTTCTGTTTTATTCACAGTTCTTAGACCATTTGAATTTGGGAGGTTTACCAAAATTGTGATGATTCTTTAGTTTATTTCTTGACATTGGCAGCTCCTCTGTTGCATCATTTGCTAAGTTTATCTCCTTGACCTTATAGAGGTCTATTGTAAATAGCATTGGAAAAAGCATTAATTTTAAAAGTTTGTATTTCTTCAGTAGGTGCACCTGTGTGCCACCTTTGCTTGGCTGTACAGCTTTTAACAAACATTACATGCAGGAATCTGAGTTGTCCCTCAGCTTCTTCTCCTTCCCTTCAGGAGGAATTGCATTCTATAATGTAATAAATACGAGATGTAAAGTAAGACAAAGAATTGCGGATGCTGGAGATCTGAAACTAAGGCAAACAAACTGCTGGAGAAACTCCGAAGGTTTGGCAGCGCCTGTGCAGAGAAAAGAATCGATGTTTCAAGTCCAGTAATCTGTTCTTAACAAGGGCCGTTGGGCTTGAAGGTTGACTGTTTTCTCTTCAGAGGCTGTTAGACCTGCTGTGTTTTTCCAGCAGTTTCTGTTCTTGTTTGTTTGAAATAGAAGGTTACCTCTGTAACTTTCTCAGCTTGATTTAGGAGCTCTTTAACAAGCTAATAAGAACTAGGTCATTCAGCTCCTCAGGCCTGTTCTGCCAGTTGATATGATGGCTGATTGGATTTTGGCCATGGCTGCACTTTCCTGCCCACTCTCCATAACCCTTTAACCTAATTTTTAAAAAATCTGTCTGTCTCTTCCTTCAATTTAATCCATGCCCAAGCTTCCACTCCACTCTATGGTAGTGAATTTGACGGAGTCACTACCCTTTTGAGAGAAGTAATTTCTCCTTATCTGTTTTCAATCTGTCAGCCCTTAGTCTGAAACTATGACCTCATTCTCATTGCCCCACACCAGGAACATCCTTTCTATGTCTACTTTGTCAAACCTCTTTAGCATCTTGTAACCCTCCATTAGATCTCCTCTAATTCTTTTAAACTCCAGAGTCTATAGGCCTAAACAGCTCAATCCCTCTCCATAGGACAAATCCTGCATCTGTGGATGCAAAGTTGTAAACTTCCTCTGAACTGCTTTGATATAGCTGCATGCCTCTGCCAGTAAGAGGACCAAATTTGTATGCACTACTCCAAATGCAGTCTCACTAATGTCTTGTACATTTTCAGCAATACTTTTATATTCCATTTCTTTTGCAATAAATGCTGAAATTCCACTTGCCTTCCTTATTATTTGCTGAACCTGTGTACTGTTTTTCTGTGATTCATACACAAGGTTGCCCAGATCCGTTTGCACCAAAGCGCCCCTAAGTTTGTCTCCATTTAGGTAATAAATTTGCCATTCTATTCATAGTCATAATGATGTACAGCACAGAAAAAGACCCTTTGGTTCAACTCATCTGCATCGAGCAGACGGCACCCTAAATTAATCTACTCACATTTGCCAGTATTTGTCCCATATCCCTCTTAAACCCTTCCTATTCATATACCCATCCAGATGCCTTTTAAATGTTGTACCAGCCTCCTCCTCACTGCATGAAAAAGTTGCCCCTTGGCTCCCTTTTATATCTTCACCCTCTCACCTTAAAGGTATGCCCCACTAGTTTTGGACTCCCCTACCCTGGGGAAAAGACCTTGGCTATTCACCCTATCCATACCCCTCCATGATATTTATAAACCTCTATAAGGTCAACCCTCCACCTCCCATACTCCAGGGAAAGTAGCCCCAGCCTCTCACTATCGCTCAAACTCTCCAATCCTGGCAACATCCTTGTAATCATTTCTGCACCCTTTCAAGTTTCACAACATCTTTGCTATAGCAGGAAGACCAGATCAGTACTCCAAAAGTGGCCTAACCAATGTAATGTACGGCCGAAACATGTTATCCCAACTCCTATACTCAATGATCTGACCAATAAAGGCAAGTGTACCAAATGCTGCCTTCACTACCCTGTCTACCTGTGACTCCACCTTCAAGGAACTATGAACATGTACCCTATGGTCTCTTTGTTCAGCAACAGTCACCAGGACATTATGATTAAGAGTATAAGTCCTGCTCTGATTTGCTTTATTTACCTCTAGTTTATTTAATTTAAACTCCATCTGATCAAAGTCCCATTGTACTCTGAGATAACCACCTTCAATACACCACTAATTTTGGTGTCACCTGCAAGCTTACTAAGCATACCTCCTATATTCACATCCAGTTAATTTCTGTAAGCGACAAAAGGCAGTGGACCCAGCACTGATCCTCGTGACACACTGCTGGTCACAGGCCTCCAGTCCAAAAAGCAAACCTCCACCACCACCTTCCGTCTCATACCTTCAAGACAATTTTGTATCCAAATGGCTGCTCTCCCTGGATTCCATGTAATCTAACCTTGCTAATCAGTCTACCGTGTGGAACCTTGTTGAATGCCTTGCTGAAGTCCATATAGATCATGTCCACCGCTCTGACTTCCATCAGTCTTTGTCACTTTCTCAAAAAATTCAATCAAGTTAGTGAGACATGATTTCCCACACACAAAACCACGTTGACTATCCCTAATCAGTCCAAATGCATGCAAGTCCTGTCCCTTAGAATCCTCTTCAACAACTTACCCACCAGTGACATCAGGCTCACCGGTCTGTAGTTCCCTGGCTTTTCTTTACAGCCTTACTGAAATAATGGCAACACATTAGCCACCCTCCAGTCTTCGAACACCTCACCCATGGCTATCGATGATATAGATATCGCAGTAACCGGCCCAGCAATTGCTTCACTAGCTTCCCACAAAGTTCTGGGATACACCTGATCAGGTCCCAGGGATTTATCCACCTTTGTGTTTTATGACATCCAGCACCACTACCTCTATAATATGGACATTTTTCAAGATATCACCATTTCTCCAGGTTCTCTAACTTCCATATGCTTCTCCACAGTAAAGACCGACGTGAAATACTCATTTAGTATCTCACCCATCTCCTGCGGTTCCACACATAGACAGCCTTGTTGATCTTTAAGCGGCCCTGTTCTCTCCCGAGATACTCTTTTGACCTTAATGTATTTATAGAATCTCCTTAACCCTATTTGCCAAAGCTATCTCATGTCCCCTTTTTTCCCCTCCTGATTTCTCTCTCAAGTATACTCTTGCCCCTATACTCCTTGAGGGATTCATTTGATCTCACTGTCTATACCTGCCATATACCTCCCTTTTTCTTGACCACAGCCTCAATTTCTCTCGTCATCCAGCATTGCCTACAATTACCAGCATTGCCCTTCACACTAACAGGAGCATATGGCCTCTAGACTCTTGTTATCTCATTTTTGAAGGCCTCCCACTTTCCAACCATCCCTTTACTTGCGAATAGCCTCTCCCAATCAGTTTTTAAAAATTCTTGCCTAATAACTGTCAAAATTGGCCTCACTCAAATTTACAACTTTAAGTTTTTGATCAAGTCTATCATTTTCCATAACTTCTTTAAAACTAATAGAATTATGATCATTGGCCCCAGAGTGCTTCCCCCACTAACACCTCAGTCATTTGCCCTGCTTTATTTCCCAAGAGAAGGCCACGTTTTCGTCCCTAGTAGGTTCATCCACATACTGAATAAGAAAGTTTTCTTTTACACACTTAACAAATTCCTCTCATCCAAGCTCTTAACACTGACAGTCCTGTCTGTTTGGAAATTTAAAATCCCCAACCATTACAACTCTGGCTGATCGAGTGTGCACCGCCCCTCTGAAGAGTATCCCAACCAGGCCACCCATCCCTTGCTAACCCTGTGTAGCTAATCCACCTAACCTGCACATCCCTGGACACTACAGGGCAATTTAGCTTGGCTAGTCAACCCTGCACATCTTTGGACTGTGGCAGGAAATGAGAGCACCTGGCAAAAAACCTAGGTGGACATGCAAACTTCACACAGTTGCCCAAGGCTGGAATCAAACTTGGTCCCTTTTGCTCAGGCAGCAGTGCTAACCACTGTCTGACCCTGCTGCATTTTGGTTTGTAATTTTTTTTGTGTTTGTTTATTGCAGCAAATTTTGTTACCTATTTTAGTGTCATGTGCGAATTTGACTGTAGTACCTGCTATCCCTGCATCCAAGTTAATAATGTACATTTTGTTGTAAATAGCTGGGGCCCATGGGCCAAACCGTGTGGCATCCAACTAGTTAATAGCTTGCCAACCAGAAAAAGACCCATTTATTCCGATTCTGATTTCTGTTTTAAATTGATTTCTGCACATCAGATACATGTCTTAGCTTTTTTTTTAGAAACGTTAGCAGGCAGCACGGTGGCTCAGTGGTTAGCACTGCTGCCGCTCAGCACCAGGGACCAGGGTTCGATTCCACCCTTGGGCGACTGTCTGTGTGGAGTTTGCACATTCTCCCCGTGTCTGCGTGGGTTTCCTCCAAGTGCTCCAGTTTCCTCCCACAGTCCAAAGATGTTCAGGTTAAGTGGATTGGCCATGCTAAATTGCCCGTAGTGTCCAGGAATGTGTAGATGGGTTATAGGGGGATGGATCTGAGTGAGATGCTCTGTCGGTCAGTGTGGACGTGTTGGGCCGAAGGGCCTGTTTCCACACTGTAGGGATTCTGAGATTCTACTGTTGAAATCATTTATTTGTACAGGGTTACTTGCATTTTTTTTAACTTGCAGCGTAACCAGTTGCAACTGTAATCTTCAATAGAATCATTACAGTTTAGTTTTACTGTACAGTGCAACGTAGTAGGAACTTGAGGTGGTTGATATGTTCTCATTTCCCTTGCTCAAGTTATCTATGTCTTTGGTGTTTCTTTTGTATTAATACGGTTGGTATCGACGCGCCATTTTAAAAACAGCTTTTGCGGCCGCAATTTCCAGACCTGCAAAATGGTGCCTGATACTATCGATACCTCAGTTAGATTAACCAATAGGAGGTCAGCCTTTCACGGAAATGCCCGTCCAGGTCCTTTTGTCCCACGATCATTTTATCGTCACTTTCCCAGCATTGGCTTATCTGTCTAGTTGCTCTTGGCGAGCTGGATTTTTCGAAGTATGATGTGGAGAGTTTTTATTGTCCTTGGCACGTTTCCCGGTTAATTTGCGATATCTTCCCGACAACAGCCTGGAAGCTTTTGCGACTACTCCAGTTCTGTCCTTTTACTCTTCGAGCCAATTTGGATTCGCTTAACCAGAAATGTCTGCCCTGTTCTGGATGACGAAGATTTTATTCGATGTGGACTTCACAGTATTGCAAGACAGGAGTATTTGTCAAGCTTCTACGCCACAAATAGCTGGAAACGGCGCCAGGCGAAAAGAAGCTCTCCACATCTTTGAACGTCCGTTTCAAAACTAGCAACTGAATGTACTGCAAGCTTTCAATGATGTATTTAAGTAGCTCTAGCCAAAAAAGGTTGCAATGGAAAAGCAATCCTATTTTACAAACAAACAGATCAGCAAGCGATAAGAACCGTAAAGTGACTTCTATAGGTGGGTTCATCTTGAAATTCTGAAAACTTGCACCCAAATTTCTATTTCAATTATAATCAGATTTAACAGTGACTTCCACTGACGCCAAACCAAACTAGTTCAAAAATGCAACTATAAACTGGGTGATTGAAGACGGAACTACCTTGGAAACTTTTATCGTTAGAACGTTATCTTCCAATTTAACTCTACAATGGTTTAAAAGATTGACCGCAAATCTGTGCGAACGGATGAAACACTTAAGTTAAAATGTTGTACTTGTTGCCAGTAGGTTGCAGTCTCGAGTTGAGATTGCTCCAATGCATGATAAATGGGGGAAAAAAAAGGTGTAATTTGAGCCGTACTGAGAAGACCCAGTCCTGTTTACTGAACTGAATGATATCGGAGATGCAACTAAAGCGTCCGGTCTAGGTAGAAGAGAAAGCAGACAGGATTTCTTGGGACAACAAGGTGCAGGGCTGGATGAACACAGCAGGCCAAGCAGCATCATAGGAGCAGAGAGGATTTCTTGGGACTGTTAATCAATTACTCTTCAGAACATGCATATTTCTGAACCAACCTGTTCAGCATTGTCATTACATGCCTCTGGCGCAGACAGGGCTTGCAACCTGGGTCTCCTGGCTCAGAAATGGGGGCACTACCACTCCACCGCAAGAGCTCTGTATGTCTGAGGGAATTGGGCTTGTCTGAGGTCTGCCCCTGATGATATCGTGTCCAATCTGCCACTAAATTTGTCTGCTCCGTTTTCCACCTCTACCGAGTCGACTTAATTTCTTCTTAGAAACTTGCTATATTCACCCAACCTAAATGTGAACCTCCATGTAAGATGCCATTTATTGCCCAGGCACTCTTTTATTGTCAAATTAGTGATGCTGATATTAACTGTTAAATAAACTATTGGCTTTAAAGTTCCTACCTGATCTCCCTCTTCCGGGGGAGAATGGAAGAAGGACATCGACAGCCTGAATTCTTAACAGTATAAATAGTTACAACCTCTGTAAGTGGTGCCAGTCACTTGTCTTTATGGACATTAACTTCCCCTATTTATTTCCATGTGTGGCAATGAATGGCATGTTGTTGGAGGTAGTATAACATGAATAGTGAATTGGCTAACTATATAGAACACAGTTGGACAATGGGACATTTTCAGGATGACAACTTATGATTGGTAGAAAGCCATAACAGGGCTGGGGCCACAATTAGAGTAAATCTTCATGATTTGGATGAGGAAAGTGATTGCATTACAGCCAAATTTGAGGATTGCACAAAGGTGGGAAGGCAATTGGTGAGGATGACACAGTCTGCAGAGGAATATAGACTGGTTAAGCAAGTGGAGAAAAACTTGGGAGATGGAATATAATGTTAGAAATGTGAGGTTATGCATGTTGACCAAAAGAATAGAGCAATTGAATATTATTTAAATAAAGAAAGACTGCAGAAAGCTGCAGGATAGAGGGGATTTGGGAGTCCTCGTGCTTGGATCACAAGAAGCTAGCATACAAGTTCATCAGGCTATAGGGAAGGCAAGTGAATGTTGACCTTTATTTCAAAAGGAATGGGGTATAAAAAATAGGGAAATCTTACAAAAAGCATAATTCAGACAACATCTGGAACATTGAACAGTTTTGATCCCTGTATTTAAGGAAAGATATATTAGTATTGGAGGCAGTCCAGAGAACGATCACTAGATTGATACTGGGAATGGAGGGTTGGGGTTATGAGGAGTGATTGAGGAGTAGCTTGGGCCTGTATCCATTGGAATTTAGAAGAATGAGAGATGACTTCATCGAAACATACAAGATTCCTCGGGGACTTGGCAGAGAGGTTGTTTCCCCTTGTGAGAAAGTCTTGAACCAGAGGACATAATTTCAGAATAAGTGGGTCACTCGAGTGGGACAGAGGTGAGGAATTCCTTCTTTTAGGGAGCATTGAGTCTGTGGAATTATTTACCACAAAGGGTTGTCACAGCTGGATTGTATATTCAGGACTGAAATAGAAGGACTTTCAATCAGTAGTAGAATCCAGGGTTATGAAGAAAGTGATTTGATAATCCTCCAATCCAGTCATGATCTCCGAGTGGTAGGGCAGACTTGATGGGCTGAATGGCATACTTTGCTCCCACGTCTTAAGGACCGAGAGAAATATCCATCAAATTTCATCACCTAGACCAATTCACCATGTCATAGGATATCCGACTATAAAATGAAATGCGACTTTTCAGACTGCTTGAATCCACAGTGTGGTGAAATGTACAGACTCGGTGGTCCATTCAGAATAGCTTATTTAAATTGGTAGAACTTAAATTACATACTCTTACATAAAGAGCACTATTCCTCTTGGTGGGTCATTTTACTTAAGCTATTTATGATCTGTCACACACCCTTGAAGTAGGACTGTCCTGCATTCTGATGGTCTATTCAAACTTATTGCAATACTTTGTCTGATTGCCATGTCAGTGTCTGTGTTGTGAATGTTAAAAGTTCTAAAACTTTTTTCATTTGTATTTTAAATGTCCTTGGAAGTGCCAGCGGAAAGATCAGAGAGACCGTTATCAATATTGTCCATCTAAACCTTGCATGCAAAGAGAGCATTCTGAACTTTGTGAAGGGTAGTAATATATTATGGCCACTTTTATGGAATGAATTAAGGAAAGCACACACCAAGCATTTTTGCTTACTGTTTTAATTCTTCCTTTTTCAATCGGTAGATAGTATCTATGTAATTTTCCATATGTGTGAATTGATAATGTTCTATTCAAGAGAATGGACAGATGATTTTTTTGATCCTAACTCTGATCTTGTACGAGGATGATGAGCACTTCCCCCGCCAAACCTGATATTACCCCCTCCCGGACTCTGCTGTCATCTAGGCACTGTTTTGAGCTATCTTGTTTAGGGTGCGTGGATCTTATGTTTGTTGGCATAATTTTGTGTGTATAAAAGGGGGGAATATTGGTACTGAGAACACTTTCAGACATAAAAATGATCAAACTTTGGAATGTTATAATTTATGCTATATATGATTTACTGCTAATTGGTATGCAGATTTTCTGAATTATGTACACTACATGTGTATGTTTTGTGACTGAAGGTGAGAAATGCAAGCGCTAAGAAGCGGCATTTCCTATTTTTAATGCTGTGGCTTGGTGGTTTCTCAGCCCAATAAAATGAATTATTAAAAGATAATAGACTGATGAGTGTAGACATGCATGATTGCTGCCTACGTTCCACCCCAGGTGCTCTGAAGACAATGCATTGTTTAGATAGTTCCCAGCAAGATCCCTTAACCTCAGTCTTCATAGTTATTCTACTGCTGTACCATTTATACATTTTTTCCAGCAGTTATTTTATAGCCTTTTTAAGCCCCATATTGTCAGATTGTGGATAGTTCAGCACTATGCACCCATGCCTACTTGAAACTGGTTTACAACTTCCTATGCTCAGTTAACCAGGTATAATTCAGTAAATAGTTGATATGAGCTACATTTTAAATCTCACTTCTGAAATGAAATGAGAATGTGCCAGTAGATTTAATAGGAGGCCAGCGTTTCCTCCTTGGAGGGAATATAAAAGAGGTCCACTAAGCTGTGATGAAATATGTCAATAGGGATGCTTGTATTGGGGAAAGGTGGCTTTGAATTGACATTTAAGGTATTTGAGATTTTAATTGTTGTTTCTTACAATGATTATACTTAACTTCACAACAAGAGAACTTTTAATGTCTTGATATCTGACATAAATGTATATTTTTCTTCAGGAGAGAAATCAAGTCCTAGAAAGTGTTAACATGAGGTTGAATATAAGGAAATACGGGTGTAGACTTGAATAAGAGAGGGGTGAATACATTTTTTGATGGAGTGCCTGAGGTTGTACAGTCTGTGGCCTTTGGGATAGCTTGATGGATAGCTTTTTTATTTCCATTTCCCTTCCTGTTTCTCTTTTTCCTGACTT
>NW_025972515.1:0-9666 GCF_021869965.1 Rhincodon typus
GGTCTAGGCCCGAAATGTCAGCCTTTCTGCTCCTGTGATGCTGCTTGGCCTGCTGTGTTCATCCAGCTCTGCACCTTGTTGTCTCTTGACTCTGTCACAGTTGAGTTGCAGTCTCTGTACCTGGGATGTTTCTTTTCTTCACAGCATCGACATGGACTTTTTTTGCCTGGAACCAGTCCCCATTAGTGTACTGGTTTCTCATATGTGCAGCTTGTGGTTTTACACCTTGAGGATTGAGTTGCCTTTGCTGTTCTCCATGCCAAGTTTGATCTTCTCCATTTAGGAAGGATCTGTGCTACTTCCAGACTTCTGCTTCACTCATCATCTGAATGGCTATTTCTGGAGTCCAATCTAACTTTGACTATAAGAATTCTGACAAAGCTTCATCGGCAATTCTGGCAACAACTGTCTTTTAATAATTCTGTCTTGACATCATTGCAGCATCTGTAATCTGTGGAAATTATTAATGAAACATCTACAGAATTGCGCTGCTGAATACTTCTAATTACTCTTGTTCTTTCTAGTATGTTATTAATTCTAACATTGCAGTAATTGTCAAAAACATTTGCTTCTCTTCAAAAATATCTATAGCAGCTTTTACACCTTGCTGAACTATAACACCATCAGCTATATTCACAATTATGTATACAAGTGTATATACTTGTTTAGTAAAAACTGAAAGAACTGCGGATGCTTTAAATCAGGAACAAAAACAAAGTTGCTAGAAAAGCTCAGCAGGTCTGGCAGCATCTGTGATGGAGAAAACAGAGGTAACGTTTCGGGCATGTTCTGAGGAAGGGTCACCGGACCCGAAATGTTAATTCTGTTTTCTCCTTCACAGATGCTGCCAGACCTGCTGAGCTTTTCCAACAACTTTGTTTTACTTGTTTAGTGTCTGATTTGGCATCTAATTTAGAGGCAATTCTGAATCCTAGGATTTCTTTTCTCCTAGATGTCCAACTCTGTGCGCTTTTTGGTCCATTTTTGAAATGAAGTCTCCCTGAAAATATACTTTCCTATGTCATGTCTGCCAAATTTGATTATATATTTTCCTTGCATAAAAGGCTTTTATTTTTCACTAATAACAGTTCTGCTTTGCTGTACTGGCTGGTTTTCCCACATTATGCTAAAATGGTGGATTTCTGTCTTTTTCCTGGCTTCACTATATGAATCCCACTGTTTTTTGTGACTTTAATAAATGATTCCTGCTTTAATCATGATTTTATTGAATGCTGTCCACACCTTGTAGTTTACAGAAATGATTCCCACCTTTATCACGGCCTCACTAAGTATTCTTCCACCATTAAACCAAGTCTGTCTAGGTTTTTAATCTGCCCAAAGTTATCATTTTAATCACCAACTTTGCGATATCTTGGGTCTGCGAAATTTAGCAATTTCTTGTGGCTGTTTATTTCCACTTTGAAAGCTGTGCCCACTCGCTATTGTCAGTGATGCTCAATCTGATCTGTAAATAGTTGTTTAACTTCTCACTTTTCCAGCCTGGATTGTTGTGCTTTTTTGAAGATTCCCCTGTACCTGCCCACCCCCCGCCCCCCCCCCCCCAGGAATGTAAGCTTTGCTCAGGCAGCCTCTGATATCTGCTTGAACTACAATCAGGAGCACCATTGCAGACCACCAGCTCACAATGCAACCTGTCTCTGCTTTGGAGTTCTCTAGTTCTCTATCTCTCCCATTGTGGGATCTCTCTTACCAGGTCTGAATTTCTTTGACCATTCGCTGGAGTATTCTTTGTTGTTCAGTATTGTGATAAGGGTTTCTTCTACAGAGTTCTTAAATCTCTATCTGTAGCTGACTTTGCTGTATAGGCAGGTGAGTTTCAGCTGATTCTGAAGATTTCACACCACTGCTCACCATGTTGTATGGACAGTCATATCAGATCCACATCGCTGCTCATGATGTTGTATGGCAATGCCAGGTCATTATGCTTATGAGCTATTACTCATGATGAAGGTTGCTGCCACAATGCACTTTAAGCATAGGAAACTGTTGGGCCTGATTGTCTACTGTGGTAGACGGAATCCACTTCCTGGTCTAACTAGAAGAGTTTCTTGTATTTCATAATATATAACTTATTGTCTGTTAGCAACTAGTTACAGGTTGTATTGCTATGATAGACATTGCTACAGAGACTTTAAGAAGGACCAGACTTTCAGTCTCACTCCTTTGAAATCCTAATCTTTTCTGACTATAAATCTGTACAGCATCATCATAGAGGGCACGTCTCAGTATTAACCCTTTCAGATCCCGGTACAGTATAGCCATTCTGTAATGCCATCATTCTCTGCAAGTGGCAGAGAGGAAATCTCTGGCTACCAAGGTGACGAGAAATAGATGTGAGACAGGGGGACTATGAACTGCCCTCTGAAGTGGTCCAGAAAGTGACTGAGTTCAATCAAACCCTGAATTGGCACAAGAAGATGTAGCAGCAATATCTCAGGGCAACCAGCAGGGGGAGGTGGCAGCCTATGATACTCAGATTCTATCTCAAGGGAAGGCAAGTTCTCCCATGGTCCTAGCCAACGTTCATCCCACAAAGAGCAGCAGCAAAACAGATTTGATTTGATTTATTACCGTCACGTGTACCGAGGTACAGTGAAAAGTTTTGTTTTGCATGCAGTACAGGCAGATAATACCATACAAAGTGCATTAGGGTAATGGAACACCAGGCCCCAAGAAGACTTTCCACATCAAGCAGATGTTCACCTGCACATCTGCTAATGTGGTATACTGCATCCGCTGTACCCGGTGTGGCTTCCTCTACATCGGGGAAACCAAGAGGAGGCTCGGGGACCGCTTTGCAGAACACCTACGCTCGGTTCGCAATAAACAACTGCACCTCCCAGTCGCGAACCATTTCAACTCCCCCTCCCATTCCTCAGACGACATGTCCATCCTGGACCTTCTGCAGTGCCACAACGATGCCACCCGAAGGTTGCAGGAACAGCAACTCATATTCCGCTTGGGAACCCTGCAGCCCAATGGTATCAATGTGGATTTCACAAGCTTCAAAATCTCCCCTCCCCCCACCGCATCCCAAAACCAGCCCAGCTCATCCCCGCCTCCCTAACCTGTTCTTCCTTCCACCTATCCCCTCCTCCCACCTCAAGCCGCACCCCCATCTCCTACCGACCAACCTCATCCCGCCCCCTTGACCTGTCCGTCCTCCCTGGACTGACCTATCCCCTACCTAACTCCCTACCTACACTCACCTTTACTGGCTCCATCCCCGCCTCTTCGACCTGTTTGTTTCCTCTCCACCTATCCTCTCCTCTATCCATCTTCTATCCGCCTCCCACTCTCTCCCTATTTATTTCAGAACCCCCTTCCCCTCCCCCATTTCTGATGCAGGGTCTAGGCCCGAAACATCAGCCTTTCTGCTCCTATGATGCTGCTTGGCCTGCTGTGTTCATCCAGCTCTACACCTTGTTGTCTCTTGAAGAACACAATGTGATGGCTGCAGAGAAGGTGCACAAAGAGTGAGGTCAACATTAAATTTAAAATTTCAGAGGTTCATTCAGAAGTCTAATAACATTGGAGAAGAAGCTGTTCTTGAATCTGTTGGTGCATGTGTTTAAGTTTTTGAATCCTCTGCTCAACAGAAGAGATTGGAAGAGATTATAAGAACAAAGAACAATGCAGCACAGGAACAGGCCCTTCAGCCCTCCAAGCCTGTGCCAACACATTTTGCCCTTCCATACTCAAACTGTCTTCACTTACAGGATCCATATCCCTCTATTCCCTTCCTATTGATGTATTAATGTATTCTATTCTTATAACCGATGTGGGAGGGGTTTTGAAGATGCCTTCCCGAGACAGAGGGAAGTATAGACGGAGTCAATGGATGGGAGGCTGGTTTGCATGATTTACTGGGCTGTATTCGCAACTCTCTGTAGTTTCTTACAGTCCTGGGCAGAGCAGTTGCTGTACCAAGCTGCGATGCATCCAACAGAACGCTTTCTATGTTGCGTCTATAAAAATTGGTAAGAGTCTTTTATGGATTTGAGTCCCACTCCAGATTGCAGGATCTCCCCTTGTGTAAACTGGCCTTTGTTTGGGGTGAAAACGGATCACCACAGATAAGATTGTCTGAGGAATTTTCATTTTCAGACAATGAGGCACTATGCAGTTTAAGCAGCTCAGTGAAGAGAAACAGATATCACAATCTGAGCGCAAAGTTATGTTTCTTCTGCCAGGAACCAATTGTAATAACAATAAGGTAACATTTGAAATGGAAACTCTTGCATAAAAACACACCAAGAGGATTTCATAATTATCCAAAAAGCACTTACAAGTTAAATTTGCTGGCTCCTGTTTGAATAAATGTAATCAACTTCAATACTCAAATGCACAGAAGATGCTGATACAGGGCAATGCTGCTATTAATTGGGAGATCAGTGCAGGTAAAGGAGGTATATAAGGATAACACAGGTCAAAAGTTAGTGGCAAGCGTGCCTGTGCAGTATACAATGGAGAAAATTACTCTCATTTCTTCACTCTTTCAATGACACAAAAGGAATGACGATATATTTCTAGGTCAGGATGGTAAGTAGCTTGCAGGGGAACTTGAAGTGGTGGTGTTCCCATGTATCTGCTATCCTTGTTTTAGACGGTAGTCAATGTGCATTTGGAAGCTGCTGTCTAAGGAACCTTCAATATATTTATATGGCAGATGATGGGATGAGGTAGTAATTGATCATCCACACAGAGTATCTGGCTGAAGAGGGATGCAAATGCTTTAGCCTTTTCTTTACTTGTGAAATATTGTGAGGGGGTGTAGAATTTACCTGGATAATACACAATGAGAGGTATCTACCTGTGAGGTATATACAATGAGGGATATTTGTGTAAGATTAAGTGAGAGGCATTTACCTATGTGACATGCAGTGAGGTGTGAGTTGTCTGTGTACTATATATGGATGGGAGATTTACCTACATAACATATAATAAAGCATATTCATCTGTGTACGATACTGTTGGGGTAATTTAGCTGTGTAATAAACAGTGAGAAGTATTTCCCTTTGTAGTATACATTGAAGGGTATTCCCCTGTATATATTCCAGAGAGAGGCATTTCACTGTGTAATACACAATATCAGGTATTCACAAGTGTAATATATAATTAGGGGCATTTAGTATAAAGTCAGAGGTGCTTACTTGTACAATATACAGTGAGAGGGATTTACCTGCATAATGTAAGTGAATGATACTCACTAGTTAAATATATAGTGGAGCTAATTTCTTTGTCTAATGCTTTATTCGTATGTTCACAGGATGACGGCGTCGCTGGCTAGGCAGCATTTATTGCCCATCCCTAATTGCCCAGAGGGCAGTTCAGAGTCAACCACATTGCTGTGGGTCTGGAGTCACATGTAGGCCAGACCAGGTACGGAAGGCAGTTTCCTTCCCTAAAGGATATTAGTGAATCAGATGGGTTTTTCCCGACAATTGACAATGGCTTCATGGTCATCACTAGATTCTTAATTCCAGATATTTTATTGAATTCAAACTCCACCATTTGCCGTGGTGGGATTCCAACCTGGATCCCCAGAACATTACCTGGGTCTCTGGATTAACAGTCTAGTGATAATGCCAATAGACATTGCCTCCTCTTATAGACAGTAAAGAACATTTTCTTTCATTCAATCATGAGACATGGCCATTGCTGGCTGGCCAGCATTTACTGCCTCTCCGTATTTGCCCTTGAGAAGGTGGTGGTGAGCTGCCTTCTTGAACCACTACAGTCCATGTGCTGTGGGTTAACCCACAATGCCCTTAGGAAAGGAATTGCAAGATTTTGACCCAGCAGTGAAGGAATATATTTCCAAGTCAGGACTGTGAATGGCTTGGAGAGGAACTTGCAGATGGTGGTGTTCCTATGTATGTGCTCCCCCTGTCCTTCTAGATCAAAGTGGTCTTGGGTTTGGAAGGATCATCTTTGTTGAATTTCTGCAGTGCATCTTGTAGATGATATATGCTGCTGCTACTGAGCATCAGTGGTGGAGGGAGTGAATGTTTGTGGATGTGATGCCAATCAAGCAGTCGCTGTGACTTGCATGATGTCAATATTCTTGAGTGTTGTTGGAGGTGCACCCACTAAGACAAGTGGGGAGTATTCCATTACTCTCCTGACTTGTGCCTTGTGGATAGCGGACAGGCTCTGAGGAGTCAGGAGGTAAGTTATATGCCTTAGAATTCTCAGCCTCTGACCTGCTCTTGCACAGGAACATAGGAATTAGGAGCGGGAGTCAGTATTTCAGCCCTTCGAGCACACTCCACCATTTAACATGGTCATGGCTGATTGTATCCTGGTCTCAACTCCACTTTCCTGTCAGCTCCCCATAGCCCTTTATCCCGCGATTCATCAGAAACATATTTATTTCTTTCTTGAATTTGTTGATTGATTCTGCACCCACTGTACTCTGGGCAGTGAGTTCCAATGATTCACAACCCTCTGAGAGAAGTAGTTTCTCCTCAGATAACAAGGTGTAGAGCTGGATGAACATTTTCTGAAGAAGGGTCTAGGCCCGAAACGTTAGCTTTCCTGCTCCTCTGATGCTGCTTGGCCCGCTGTGTTCATCCAGCTCTACACCTTGTTATCTCAGATTCTCCAGCATCTGCAGTTCCTACTATCTCTGAAACTAGTTTCTCCTCATCTCAGTTTTGAACTGACCTCCTCACACTCTATATCTATGGCCTCTTGTTTGATACTATTCCACAACGGGGAACATCTGTTCAATGTCCACCTTGTCAATCCCTTTTAGTTATTTTATATCCCTCAGTCAGATCCCTCCC
The DNA here is from genome assembly GCF_021869965.1 of Rhincodon typus. Lineage (NCBI taxonomy): Eukaryota > Metazoa > Chordata > Chondrichthyes > Orectolobiformes > Rhincodontidae > Rhincodon > Rhincodon typus. The sequence continues at coordinate 6,813 of NW_025972515.1, forward strand.
TCATTCTTCAGTACTCCAGTGAGTACAAGCCCAGCTACTCAACTGCTCCTCGTACAACCAACCCTTCATCCCTGGAATCAACCTGGTGACCGTCCGCTGAACTGCCTCCAATGCCACCACATCCTTCCTCAAGTAACGAGACCAGGATTGGACACAATATTCCAGATGTGGTCTCGCCAATGCCTTATATAATTGTAACAACACTTCTTTACTTTTATAATCCAGTTCTTTTGCAATAAGTGCCACTGTGGCCGCTGTATTTATATTACAACTTAAGTTCAGTTTCTGGTCAATGGCAACCCCCAGGATGTTGATAGTGGGAGATTCAGTGATGGTAACATCATTGAATATCAAGGGGCGGTGGTTAAATTGTCTCATATTGAAGATGGTCATAGCCTGCTATTTGTGCGGCCCGAATGTCACTTGCCACTTGTCAGACCAATCCTTGAATTTGTCCATATCTTGTTATATTTGAATATGAACTGCTTCAATATCTGAAGAGTCGTGAATGGTGCTGAACATTGCGCAGTCATCAGCGAACGTCCCCACTTCTGACCTTGTGATGGAGGAACGTCATTGATCAAAAAGCTGAAGATGGTTGGGCCTAGGACACTACCCTGAGGAACTCCGGCGGAGATATCCTGGAGATGAGATGACTGACCTCCAACAGCCATGGCCATTTTCTGGAGAGTTTGCCCCCCACTCCCAGAGATTCCAGTTTTGCTTGGTTTCCTTGATGCCGCACTCGGTCAAATGCTTTGACGTTAAGGGCTGTCACTCTCACTCTCACCTCTGGAATTCACCTTTTTTGTCCATGATTGAACCAAGGGTGTAATGAGGTCAGGAGCTGAGTGGCCCTGGCGGAACCCAAACTGGGCGTCACTGAGCAGGTTATTGCTGAGCAGGTGCTGCACTGTTGGTGACACCTTCCATCACTTTACTGATGATTGAGAGGAGACTGATGGAGCAGTAATTGGCCGGGTTGGATTTGTCCTCCTTTTTATGTATCGGACATACTTGGGCAATTTTCCACATTGTCGGGGGGTAGATACCAGTGTTGTAACTGTACTGGAACAGCTTGGCTAGGGGAGTGGCAAGTTTTAGAACACAAGTTACCTGCGTAATAAACAGTCAGGGGTATTCACCTGTGTTTATGTCAGGCTCATGGTATCTGATGGTAGCTCAACTCCCTGGATTTCAATTACCCTCTTGCGGAACAGTGGTAGTGTCCCTGCCCCTGGACTGGGAGGACCAGGTTCAAGTCCCACCTGCTCCAGAGTTGTGTAATAACATCACTGAACAGGCTGAGTGGGAAAAAAATGAGTATAGAATGACAGGGACCTACCTACGTATGATACAGTGAGGGTTGAGTTTTAATGTACTGTACAATGGGGCGGGATTTATCTGAGTAATATACGGTCGGGATATTTACCAATATAATGTACAGTGAGGTGTTATTTATATGCAAATACTCCGTTTTTGTTGCTTGGATCTATTGTTTATCCTGTCAGGATGAGTTGGTTCGAATGGACTGAGATTAATATTGAAAGAAAGCAACAAACCATCAGTACGAGGCTGTCATTTCAGCCACTGAACTCATGAATCTGTTATTGGAGCTGTACCCGATTCACATATTCTCTGATTAAACCTCAAATTCTGCTATCTCCTTTCTTCTTTTCATGCCCAGCCCTCACTGGATAATGCTTCTGAACTGCCAGTTTCCATTCAGTACTTGATCCAGGTCCTCACCAATCCTGTGAGAGTCTGGACTGGTGGCAGGCTATTTGACCACGGCGGGAATCATGGCACATCATCCAATGGTACATTACACTGCAAGGTATCAGCAACAGCAACTGATGGTAACTGGGATGGGCCACTGTGTCTAATTCAAGTGATAGCTAATTTCACACTCACCCACATTCAATTCTGGAAAGTCTTGAAGCTGTAGCTCATTCCAAACAGGTCCAGTCTCCATGCATCTCACTGAAAAGTCGGACACAGATGGGCAGTGGATTAGAAAAAAACAGGGAAGAGGAAGCGTGGCATCCGGGAAAGGCAAATAAAGCAGGACAAAGAAGAGTTCCCATGGTGAGCTCTCATACAGATAAAAGCTTACAGTAGGGGCTCAGTGATTCAAGGGCCCATCTGTAGCAAGGTAAGAGGCAGAGATGGTTCGTAAAGAAGCAAGCCCTTTTGACGCAGCCTCCTCCCATTGTGTGGCCAATGACAAGAAAGTAAATTAGTGTGACAAATGAGTGTGACTAACACACAGTTTACAACAGGTTGGACCACACAAGATGTATCTGTCATTGCTAAACTAGTCTCTATTCCACACTGGGTCACTATCTACAGAGGGCTTCATTCCCCTCACTCCCACCATCCGGACCCTTACTGGCTGCAGATCCACCCCAACCTCACCCCTCCTCCTCCTCCTTACCAGAACCAAACCTCATCCAAGTGTATACCCAGTATACCCAGCTGGGGTCAATAAAACCTGCCCTGACAAGGTGTTCTAGGCTTTCCAATTTAATCATTCTCACCTGACAGTTTGCTGTCCCTGTCCTCAGTGTTTGATGGGAACAGCGTAAAGGCAGCTTTACTCCGTATCTAACCCCGTGCTGTCCCTGTCCTGGGAGTGTTTGATGGGGACAGTGTAGAGAGCGTTTTACTCTGTATCTAACCCCGTACTATACTTGTCCTGGGAGTGTTTGATGGGGACAGTGTAGAGGGTGTTTTACTTTGTATCTAACCCTGTTCTGTCCCTGTCCTGGGAGTGTTTGATAGGGACAGTGTAGAGGGTGTTTTACTCTGTATCTAACCCCGTACTGTACTTGTCCTGGGAGTGTTTGATGGG
>NW_025972516.1:0-9666 GCF_021869965.1 Rhincodon typus
TGTTATCTCAGACTCCAGCATCGGCAGTTCCTACTATCTCTGGTTAATAATCTGTTTTTTTTTGATAAGCAACTGCCTGGAATTTATTCAAGGTATAGGTCTATTGAATATCAAAGAAAAACTGATTTAAAGATTGACATGACTTACTGAGATATCTCCCTGGTGACTGAATCTATAGAATGTTGTTACAGTATGATCACAGTTCCCAAACACAATGGCTCAATATAAATTTGTGTGGATCTCACACAACTCAATAAAGAAGTTGCTAGCGAGACTATTCTTATGTTCACGGTCTTGCATAGTGAAAATTTAGCCAAAAACTTTCCACAAGAAGAATATTTACAAATTCGAATGTCAATGGTAAATTTTGACAGGTTCCTCTGGTTGAGGTGTATTAACTCCTCGCTAACTTCATTGCCCTTTCAGTAGATACTATTCCAATAGACCACCCTTTGATATCAAGTCTGCCTCCGGAGACTTGTCAATGCACTTTGTGCAATATTCTGGAAGGATTAGATAGCATCATGTGTCACATGGATAATATTCTGATGTATGCTGAAACTGCGCAGCTCCATGGTAGGAGATTACATGATGGCCTGAAATGTCCATAAGAAGTAGGAAATATATTGAATGACAATTATGAATTTTCTCGAGGTTCTATTTATTTTCTAGGTCACATTGTCAGCAAGGATGGGGGTACAACGAACAGCAACTCCAAAGTCAGCGCATGATCTGCAACTGTTTCTGGGTATGGTGAATGATTTTGCTCAGTTCCTACCATACTTCTGTTGTTTCAGAACCCTTGATAAATCTCGAAAATAAGTCAGAAGCTTGGTATTGGGATGCACAGCAACAGATGGTCTTTCAGAAGGTTAAAGACATGCTGACCTCCACTGATATCTTAGCCTACTACAATCCATTATATCCCACAGTTATTGCTGTGGATGCCTCAGTCACTGGCATTTGGGTGGTTCTTTTTCAGGAACAGCTGGAAGGATATCAAAAACCCATACATTACACTTAAGGGTGTTATTAGATACAGAAACGCAGTAAGCTGTCATCAAGTAAGAGAGGCTTCAGTAATTAAGTGAACATTTTTCTGATTACATTTGGGCCTAAAGGTCATGATTAAGTCTGATTATTAATATTTAGTCTTTTTACTGGATAAAAGAGTTAGCGAAAATTCCTCCTTATATTCGACAATTTCATTTCAGACTGATGAGATTTTCACACAAGTCTCAGTCTGTCGAAGACAAATATCAGATGTTGGCAGATGATGTCTCCAGAGTCACGTTCGATATATTTATATCTGACAGCAATGCTTTTGGGGATGATGTACACTCATATGATCAGGCCACAGCATTACCTTGGCTAGTCTCAGCCAACAAACATAATTTCATCTTAGAACAAAAGAAAAATCTACATGCTTCATTGTTCCCAAGTGTTGTACTTGAGGATGGCCTGGAGCTCAGTTTATATCCCTAGCTATGAAGACTTGCTTCAAACACACACAACACTTCTCAATCATCAGGATTTACTGGGTTTTTAATGATCAGCCGGTGATTCCCCATTTATTCATCGCAGAATGATACTCTCCAGAGGATTCACCAAGTACACTTAGGAATAACAAGTGTAGAGCAAGAGTCTGCATCGCCAATTGATTGCCAGGATCTCGTAGAGCATTTAGAAAACCTTGTTGTCAATTGTACTACATGTACCACACACAGAAATGAATGGCAGAAACCTTTCCTTCTTACTAATTTTCCCAATAAACCTTGGACTCATTTGCGGATGGACACCTCATAATGGTTGATAACTACTCAGGATGGTTCAGCTTAAAAAACTGACATCAACAACCACTAAAAGCCCTATGGAAGATGTTCACCACCTTGGTATTCCACATGCTGTAATTTCCAACAACAGCTCACAGTTTGAGAATGAGATGTTTGAAATACTTACACAAATAGTGGGCTTTCAAAACATCATACATTGCCTTCATACAAACAGTTCAATGCAGAGGCAGAACGAGCAGTTAACTTGCTTCCAAAGAACAAGAGTACAACAAATCAGTCTGCTTTTTAAAAGCAACATTAACTGTAGAGTACACAGAACTACAACAAGTGTTTCCACACCAAAACATTGCCTAATTGGAAAAAAGTTAACTGGTCTGGATGAAGGACCTTCAGAGAGATGGTAAGGACAACTAACAAAATGGCTAGGCAGCACCAATTTTATCTTTTAGGTAGGAGCAAAGGCACTATTTGTCGCTTTCATTATCATCTTAACCCATTGTTCTGATCCATCTTGTATACCACCAAAACAATCTGCTCTACCAAAACAAAATCAGGTACCCCTGGGAGAGATAAGGACAAAATGTACAATAAATGTCATGAGAAGGAGCAACCTAAGTAATCCATGTGAGAATGTATAACAATCTTAATGTTTATGATGGGGATAAGCTGGTGAAGCATGTAATATAAGGGCTTTAGGACCTTGGAGCAACTTTATGATTATGTTATGGAGCTACAGGAAAATCAATAGCATAATCAGGGTGGTATTACATTGGAGTGAAGAGAGAAGCACAGGTACATAACAGTGCCTTGGCAACATAATAATAAGCTCTGAACCTGCTATATCTCAAATTACCTTGTTTGGTTCCATATTGTGTGACCTGTAAATCACAGAGTTCTACAGAAGCCTAAGCTTGAAGACAGTTCTTGACTTAGTCTTGTACTTGACTAATCTGTCTTGATACAAAACTCTCATGTGTGACTTTAAAACTACAAAAGTAAGTAAAGAAAAATTCTATGTTAGTGGAAGTCAACATTCTACAGGTTCATAACTACTCTGCTTGATCAGAAATGACACAACACCAGATTGTGGTCCAACAGGTTTATTTGAAAACATAAGCTTTTGGAGTTTAGCCCCTTCATCAGGAGAAACCTGTTTGGAAAAGTGGCCTCTACGATTGAGGTCTTTAAACGCAAGTGGTGGAATTCTATATTTAAAGAAATGATTCATAATCTTCCTTGTTTTTTTCAGCTTAATTAAGTAATTCAAGGCACAAGTAAATAAAAAGCAAAACATTTAATCCATCCAAAATATATTAGTACACCTAACATAGGGAGAGGAAAATTTGCCATTGTTTCTGCTCATTAGCCATGACCACCCTGGAAATTATATGTAAACTCTACTGACCAGCACTTAAGCCTGATTATCCAATTTACATTGTCTAGGAATTCAGTTCTCTGCTGAGAAAACATGAATTCACCGATACATGTCTAGAGACATTAGATGTCATCTCTGCTGCCTCTCCTCACATATTGAAAAGTATGCGATATGAAGAATGAGCAGTTGAGCAATGGACCATCTGGACCGGGTTGACATTACATCCAGAATAAATCATTAAGTAGGACAAAGGGGGAAACTGATGGCAACGTGGAGAGAGGAAATAAGGAAATTAATTTTTTTTTTAACAAGCGCATTTGAGAAAATGACAAATGGCCAGATTCGTGACCCACATGCTTTGGAAATAACACAAAGCTTTTCGTACTTGCAAAAATTATTGATTGTATTCACTGACTGTCATGTGGGAGACATTTTATACACACAAGATTCCAACAAAGGGAAATACATTTTAAAAAATTATTTCTATTGCTGTCAGTTGAGAGAATACTGGCCAGGACAATGGGAGTATTCCTTGTTCCTTAAAGTGGTATCATGGGATCTTTAATACTGATCTGCCTAAGTTAATGGAAACTTGATTTAAGAGCTCATCCAAAGAATGTCCCCTCTATTCAACAGGATGTTAGCCTAGATTGTATTTAAGCCTGGGAGAAGGGCTTGAACCCATGATTCTGGACTCAAAAGCAAGGGTTTAAGTAACTGACCAAGTTTACACTTGTCAAGCACCGCAGACTGAATAAATTCAAATGAGATAAAGAATTGGATGCAAGTAGAGCCATTTACATTTTGAAATCTAACCACTGCAGAAAGAATTCTCTATAAAATAAAAGGAGAAGAAAATACACTTCTTTCTAGCCATAAATATTGTAAAAGTTATCTTTAAGGAAAATAACAAATAGTTGACTAGGAGTAATTATACAGTAGAACCAGCACTTTATTATATCAAATCTTGTCTTTTTTTCCTGTCAAGGACACCTCTAATCCATCACAGTTAACTGGTGCTTATGGTTTAGAGAGACATATATTTTTGAATGTGATTTCTGTAACTTGGTTTAAAAAGACAGCATGTACTTTTTTAATCTTTAAAACACATGAATAGAGGTCAGAAAGCAAGGAGATAAAACAAAAAGATAATGCCGAGTGTTTTGAAGTCGACGTTTCCTTGTTCTGGCATAGCCTTTGCTCATACAATTATATGGAAATGAAAAAATTATTTGCCTGAATGCTAAACTTGGATCCTGCTTCAAATGCATTAAATAATCACACTGAAAGGAAATTGCCAACCTATTTCTAAGAAACAACCATTTTAACATTTGCAATTTCATTAGCATTAACAGCATAATGATGCAGAGGATTATAAATTGGTCTTGGGAGGTTGTGCAAAATGGGCAATATAAAATCAGCAGTTCATTTTGCATGCTGTATGATTTTATTTCCATTGACTTCGAGGTGAATTTATACAAAGATTACCTCCAGTATTCCAGTTTAACCAATTCAATTTCTGCTTAGTTGTGAGTTTTATTGTATTAAAAGCTGATTTATAATTGAACTGGCAGCAAACAGATCAATATGTTTATGTTTATTTAAGAAAAAAAGCTTATTTTACAAGGTGTCCCCAACTTATGAATGTCCAACCTCCAAATACTCGTACTTACGAGTGCAATTCCATATGGGTGTAATTTTAAAGATCCAACATAAGATCATTCCTTGTACCTATGAATGACAATTTTATATTGCTCTGCCTTGTGCTTCGACCTACTTACAAATTGACTTGCAAGATCAGACTCCATTCACAATCTGTGGACTGCCTGTACATTTAAAACAAAGTAAAACTCCTCTTTGACTTATTTTGTGACTTTTTTTCTGGAAGTATTCAAACAGCCTGGAAAAGGGTTAATGTACTTTAAGTATCACAATTAAGTCAAAATAGTGAAAGAGAGCGGACACTTTGAACTCATGTCTGAAATTAATATATATGAGAATGCTCACATATTTAAGAGGGAAGGAGCCAGGTTTTATTTAATGTAGTCTGTGTAATTTCAAAATATTGTTTCTTAAGACTCTAACAGAGATGGAAATAAGCTCTATTAATGCGCAATGTGTTCTTTTGGTGTTCCTTATTTACCATATTAGATTAACTTACCATAGGTGAATAATCCTATTTAAAACAAAGGATGGAAAGTATCTTCTCCAATGAGAATGAAGTATAGCAAGGAAAACATTTAAGGAGCTCTGCAAAACCAGCAGCTAGTAAAGCCAAATTAAAGAAGGGTCCTAGGTTCAAAATCCTGATCTCTGCTGTGCTATTTAACTTCTGCCAATGCAACCTTTGGCGTATGACATTTGACCTCCATGCACAGTTTAGGGAAGTGAGAAATGGGAGTGTTCTTCTCTTGTGCATCATCAAGTGATTTCTACTAGCAAATACATGAATGGAGAGAGAGATGAGGGCAGAAGTAAGTTTGGCTATGAAGCTTCCTCCCGGCAATGAAGCTCGCTGATATTGCTGTCTATATGCACATAATAAAAGAACAGCTGAGAGAGGCAGTGCACAAAAACTAACATCTATGGGACAAAACTCTCATATCCAGACAGGAAGTTAGAATAGAAAGAAGACAGAAAACAAAAATAGGATATTTTGCATTAAAATATAGAAGTTGAAAAGTTACAACTTCTCAGAACCATTAGTTCTCATTCTCCCACAATTCTTTAAACGCAATAGACTTTGGTAGAGAATGCTGTCTGTTTGATGGTTTTGGTTACAACAATGTAATGAATGCACATGTCTTTTTTATTCTTCAACATCCTTGGTAGAAAAATGTTAGAGTGCGTTAGCAAACTATTCACCTAGTTTTATTAATGTCTCAGCTTCCCTTGGCCACTTATGTAGTTGTACGGAGACACTTGCTCCGGTCTTGGAACTAAGTATTCCCTGTTCCTTTCATTCATCCTTGCTGACTGACAATATGTGAATTTTAATTATGGCAGATTTATGCTGTTCATCCACAGTGTACCTTTACACAATAACAAGATTTATCCTACTCAATATTGGTCATTACAATTTAGCGATGGAAGGAGCCCAAATGTGAATTGGACTCAAACCTGGATGAAAACAAATCCACTGGATCAGTCATATTACTATATTACTATAATTCAGTGTCTTGGTGACAGAATGGCTCATCTTAATTGAAATACCAATAGAAAACTATTTTATTGGAGTGAAGCCCTATTGCTGTCATATTATACTTATAATCATGTTCTAATTTGGTGATAAAATTAACAAGAGAAATTCAATCTGATTCAAAACTGGTGTGCTATCATGGTGCAATCAGCCAAAGTTCGACAGAATGAAAAGCAACTATGTGACGCACTTACTGTCTCTGTAGCTAATAATAGCTACATTTTGACAGAACTGTCATCTTCAGCATTTGGAACGAAGGCAGCTAATGCATCACTGTTACAATCACGCACTTCATCCATTTAAAGAACTCCTCCAAGTGTGACAACACATTTCTGCAATTTCTCATCCTCACAGTTCTTTGTCACATTGTTCCTACCAGGTGTTACGTTGCTGAGGAGAATTGTCTTACGCAACTTCATAACTGTCATTTGTAACTAGTGACTTTGCCCTTTCTACAACAGTGCTCAATGAAATGCTACAAGGGATAGATGTATTAGCTAAGAAACCTCTTGCAAAAAGGGCTGAATAACCAGATGACAACTTATAAAATACGGACATCGTTAGAAAATAGGGCAGTATTGGAATATTTTATGTACAACTGTTAGGCCAGATTAGATTCCTTTCTAAATAATAATAACGTTCAAATATTTAATACCTTCAATAAAGCAAAATGTTCCAAAGTAGTGCATGGGAGAGTTTCCAAACGAAACTTGATACCAAGGCACTTAAGGATATTTTAGGACAAATGATGAAAAGTTTGAACAAAGGGGTGGATTTTATGGAACATATTAAAAAGAGAACAGAGAGCATAGGGATTCAAGCAAGAAATTAGGCATAGAGATATAGGGAGGAACACAGAAGATTGTGGATCTGGAGGATATAACAGCGAGAAGAGACAAGGCCACGATTTGCTGATGGGGTGGAAAATTGTAAAAACTAGGCATTACTGGACTAAGGGTAAAAGTAAGTCAGTGAGCACTTCGTGATGGATGAAAGGGGCGTGATGTGCGTTATAATATGAGCGGTAGAGTTCTGAGCGCACACAAGTTTGTTTAGGGTGGCTGGCCAGGAGATGGTTCTGATAGTTGAATTGAAAGGTAACAATGAGGCTTTTAATATCAAAAAAAGTCCCGATGATATTTTGTCATGGCATCAGAAAAGACAAACATAAGAATGATGCAAAACTTTTGGTGAAAAAGATAGAGAATAAAAGGGTCTTAAATAAAGGAACTGGAGAGATAGAGTGGCTGTGGGTAGAAACTTTATCCAATACAGAATCTGTGCTTCTTGTCATTCAAAATCCAAGGAGCTTCAGGGTCTGGAATTTCCCAGCATTGGTAATGACAATTTAGTCCACTTATTTTCTCTGAAAAAAACTGGTCTCCTTCATTTTAGTCTCTTTTTCACACATTTTCCCTCTCCCTTTGAAAATCTACATAGATTTATCCTACAGTACATTGAAACCATTGCCTCTGGCATGACATTCTTTGCCATAATAATCATCTGCACAACAAAATCTCAATTTATCTCTTTGTCTCTTTGGCTGAATTGTTTACAGCCTCTATTTGTCAAACTAACTGAGCATTTATCGAAATCCAACATTTTGAACATGTCTATAAATTATTTTTAATCTGTTAAGAGGAGTGGCTAGGAAAACTGGGGTTGCAGTAGAATAGTCTATCATTCCTAACATTGTTGTGAACACACATTTCCTCTCGCTTGGCATCCTTCTTAATGGAGGACATCCAAAACTTGACAAGTTTCCAGCTGGATCCTAATCAGTGGTTATGCATACACTTGAAAATCAACCCTTTTCCAGTTTAAGAAATAACATTGTTGTTACTCATGGTAAGAACATATGATATTACATCTGATAACTTGCAGTGTTCGAAGATATAAGCCATCAGGATTATTTGCCTTTTCAGATGCCACCATGTTTTTCTTGAATGAATAATTAAGTCTTCAATTATTCTACAATTCCCCTTCTACGCTTTCATTCTCATGATCATGCTCATGTTTAACCAAAGTATACTCATTTAATATCTTTGTAGCTTTGTCATCGCTTTTATCAACACACTCTTTTAGTGTTTTCAATTTAGAAAATCCTTTACTATTTTTCAGCCTTTCTTCATTACTTTTCATTTAGCCTTCAACATTGCAAATATTGTATCTCACTCCCATATTCTACACTACACTTCAATATGTGCCCTGCTTGTATAGGGGTGGAAGTGAGATAGCAGATGTCACACAATGTTTAGGCTGTTTTGACTAGAAAAGCATTCATCTATTCCCTGAATTTTGAATATGCCCAGTACAAAATTGAATTTCTGAATTTTATTCATTCCTTTTTGATTCCACAACACTGTGGTGATACCTGAATTTGTCCTTTTCTAATTGTTGCTATGATCATATTTATTCAGCACTGGGTATCAATATTGATTCAACACAGCTGCCTGGTGTCTTCTCTCATCACCCTGTTAAATGATGATCACTTCTTTTTTTATTACTTAATTTTGTTAAAGGTAATTACATCCTGGAATAAGTGCATTCCAGAAAGCCATCCGCTTCCTGCCTGTGACAGCATACCGCCAGTTCAGGCAAACTTCTCACATGTGATGTCAGATGTGTGAAGCTTCCTACAACGTGCAGGAACCACCTATGGTAAGTTTCAACTACCTGTCTGCACCACCTACCACACTTTATTCTCAAAATTTTAATGAAATGAAACTTGGAGACATAACCTCCTCAAATATATTTTAGGTTTACAAGCCACATCACTGATTGCCTGTCTACATTCACTGCACAACGAACTTTACATCCTACCTTCTCTCAGTGCTCAAAGAGATTGTTAGTTCGTAAACTCCAATGTATACTCTTTTGATACATGGAACAGCCCAGATACAAAGAGAAGCAGATACTTATAGGTTAATTACACTTTTTGGTCAATCAACTAACTGGCCTGTTACTGACTCAAACCAGCTCAGATAAAATCTAACTTAAATAACTTAAGCAGGTCCTAGCATGGAAAATAAATTACAGCCAAATTGCAAGACTTAAACAAATCTCTTCATAAATAATCAGTATTTTTATTCTTGTTATTACTTCAATTATAAGGAATTCAGAGAGGTTAATGAAGAAAGACTTGTATTTATATAACACATTTCACAAACTCAAGAGATAGTAGGAACTGCAGATGCTGGAGAATCTGAGATAACAAGGTGTAGAGCTGGATGAACACAGCAGGCCAAGCAGCATCAGAGGAGCAGGAAGGCTGATGTTTTGGGCCTAGACCCTTCTTC
>NW_025972517.1:0-9665 GCF_021869965.1 Rhincodon typus
CATCTGCAGTTCCTACTATCTTTGATTCCATTAACCTGAGGTAGCCTTGCTAAAACAGTTAAAATAATTTATAAAATAGCCCAGAAAATTTATCATTTATTATTGCAATAAATGCAAGTTAAGATAGGCATAAAAGTGAACCCTTATGCATTTGAAAGTTTTACCTTTTGCCATTTTGCAGTGCTCAAAAATGCTTAATTGTGTGTGGTGATTGATTCCAATTGAAAACATTAATTTGTTTTGGACAAGGCTCCTATTTTCCTAGAACAGCAGGAGCATGATTTAATAATTGCTGGATACCGTGAAGAAAATTACCTAAATCCTGAAAAGTGGGAAAAACAAACAAATCATACCTTAAATAAACATTGAAAACCACCTTGTCAGCTATTCCTGAAACAGAAAGAGGTGAAAGATCATTCCACAACAACAACTCTAACACCCCAACAACTCCCACAGCCAATCAGGAAACCCCTCCCTTACAAATTTACACCCCAATATTATAGTGAAACACCAATCCCTACCACAGATTTGGGAATTTGTGAAACAGCAATAGGACCAGATTGACAGCTCCTGTGTATGCATCTGAAACCTTTCCCAGGATTGTCATCTTGCTGCAGTGGAGACACTTCAGTGTTCCATTGATCCCTAGAGTGGTGCTTCAGGAGTTCTCAACCTCTGGCAGGGCCCACCCCTGATGGTAACGTCGGAGGGTAAGAACCAGAAAAAGCGCAATCCAAAACAAGCCCTCAACAGCGATCCAGGCGGAAGATAAGCATGTGATATCAATGGCTATGATGCTGGATGAATGCTGCAACAGTAGGAAGATCTCCAGTTATCCAGTTCTTTGCCACTGGAACTGGATCTACCTTGTGCATGTCTGCTGATCCCACACTGCATCCAATCTAGGAGTTCCACCTTCAGGCACCGAAGGAGGAGAGTCTTCGATGACCATGACTTCCATGCTGATACCAAGATCCTTGTGTATAAGGCATTCATTCTTCATCCTTCTATTTGGCTCCAAAACCTGGATGACGTATAGATGCAACCTCAAGGCCCTTGACAATTACCATCAATGCTGTTTTGAGGTTGATTATCCACATCAGCTAGGAATACAGGCGTACTAATATCAACATCCTTGAGGCAGTAAATAGCATCAGCACCAAGGCCACGATCATCCAAAATCAACTCCACTAGGCCAGCCAAGTGCCCAGGATGCCTGATGTCCGACCCGGCTCAAAGAAGGTACTTGAATGAGAGGGAGAACAAAAGAAGCAGTTTAAAGACTCCCTGAAGGCTTCCCTCAAGAAATGCAACATGGATGTCAATGTCTGGGAGACCGTTATTGAGAGGAAACTGATTTGGAGGAACCTCTGACTGAAGGAACTTTATTATTTGTGAACACCTGTCAGCAAGAGGAAGTACAGAAAAGGATCCAGAGAAAGGAATGCCGGTGATCTCAAGGCCAAGGACCAATTACAACCCCTGGAAAAACTGGCCAAATGTGTGGTGGAGATGGAGCCGTAGGACCGGGCTCATCAGTGACACAAGGTCCCACCGAATCTCTGAGCAGTGACATGAACATTCTTAGGTGGACAATCATAGTCACTAGCAAATGATTGCTGATGGTGATGGGTCTAATACTGAAGAGTGCCATAAGAATCACTCATTGTGATCATGTCATATGGCAGAATGGCTTCAGATTTTGGAGCAATAAGACCTAACATCTTATCCTCCTCACAATCTCTGTAGTAATGTCTTTCGTATCAACATAAGCTGTTACTAGTTGTTAACGTAATTAACTGCTTCATGTTCAATGCACGAAGCCTCTTCTTGTTAGACCGGAAAGTCATTTTCCTCCACTAACCAGACCAAGCAGGCCCTGTAGATCACTATGTACATTTAAAAGGATGGTGTCAGCAAACTCATCACATGCTGAGGTGCAGATTCAATTTTGCTGCACACACAACAGCTTTGGCCATACTGACAGCCCCTATTTGATCAAGGTGCCATTTTCCTGTAAAGGTATACCCAAAAATGAGAATGTCATACCATTCCCTGCCACCAAGCCAAAGTAACAACTGGGCCAGGCTGACAAGTTCAGTAAGTACCGTATTACAGACTAGAACTGACTCTGAGAGGCACACATACGTAGTACATACACATACAAACAAAGCATCTTAGCCACACCTTAAAAGATAGTACCTGACAATTAAACCCGTTAACACGATATTTATAACAGGGAACTCCAACCTCCCCAAAATAGGAAGCTATTCAAATCCAATCAAATAAATTGATAACAGTGGCACATTGGTAGATATTGCTGCCGCACAGTGCCAGGGACCCGCATTTGATTCCACCCTTGGGCGACTGTCTGTGTGGAGTTTGCACGTTGTCCCCATGTCTGTGTGGGTTTCCTCCGGGTGCTCCGGTTTCCTCCCACTGTTCAAAGATGTGCAGGTTAGGTGGATTGGCCGCGGGAAATGCAGGGTTACAGCGATAGGGTGGGAGGGTAGGTCCAGGTGGGATGCTCTTCAGATGGTCAGTGTAGACTCGATGGGCTGAATAGTCTGCTTCTGCGCTGTAGGGATTCAACGATTTTATGATTCAAACTTTCTGGGGGCCAAATTAGATTGTGCTTTTGCCATCCTGGCCAAGTCTTTTTAGGGAGGTTCATTGTACAGAAAATCCAACAACTTGTTATAAAAGAAACAAAGTAAATATGAACAAGCGTAGATCATTCCATTGTTTGAGCTTGCTCCAACATTCTACATTATCATGGTTGATCATTCAACTCAGAACAGGCAGTACCTGGGTAGAGAACGGGTCTGTTCTTCAATCCATTCAATTTATACGCAAGTTGGAACACAATGCAGGACAATATAAAATAGATGTTCATAAATACAGGAAACGTTCATGAGTTTGATCTTTAAAATTACACCCCTGTATGGGATTCCATTCATGTGATGTTTGTAAATTGGGGACCCTCTGTACCCTGTTCCAGCTTTCTTCCCCGTACCCCTTGATCCATTTGGCTCTAAAAAATATCTCTAACTCCTTCTTGAAAACATTCAATGTTTTGGTCTCAACCACATTTTGTGGCAGACAATTCCCCAGGCTCACCACTCTCTGGCTGAAGTTATTTCTCCTCATCTCAGTCCTAAATGGCCTACCTCATACCCTTAGACTGTGACCCCTAGTTTTGGACTCCCCAGTCATTAGAAACATCCTTCCTGCATTTATCCTGTACAGTTGTGTTGGAATTATATAGGTTTCTGTGAGATGCCACTCATTCTTCTAAACTCCTATAGTCCTAATTGATCCATTGTCTCTTCATATGTCAGTGCTACCATCCCAGAAATCAGCCTGATAATCCTTTGCTGCATTCCCTCCAAAGCCAGAACATCCTCATAATATGACCAAAACTGCGCACAATACACCAGGTGTGATCTCACCAAGGCCCTGTACAATTGCAGCAAGTGAATCCTGCTGCAGTAATCAAATCCTTTTGCTATGAAGGCCAACATATTATTTGCCTTCTTCAGCATTTATTGCACCTACATGCTTCCTTTCAGCTGATGGAGTACAACGGCAGTCAGGTCTGTTGCACCTCCCCCTTTCCTAATCTATTTCCATTTGGATAATAATCTGCTTTCCTGTTTTTACTACCAAGATGGATAACCTCACGTTTATTATACTTCATCTGCCATGAATTTGCCAACTCGCTTAACTTGTCCAAATCACACTGAAACATCCCTGCAGCCTCCTCATAGTTAACCCTACCACCCATCTTTCTGTCCCTTGTAAACTTGAAGATATTACATTTTATTTCCCTCATCTAAATTATTAATATATTGAGCACTTCTCCCTGTGTCACCATCCATCATTGCATGCCACATTTTTCCTACTCTTTGTTTTCTGTCTGCCAACTAGTTCTTTATCCGTGCCAGTCCACTGCCCCTAATCCCATGGACTTTAAATTTACCATGCTAATCTCTCATTTGAGACTTTATAAGAAGACGTTTGAAATTCCAAGTAAACCACATCATCTGGGTTCCCCTTATCAGCTTTATGTGTTAGATCCTTGAAAGATTCCAATAGATTTGTCAAGCACGGTTTTACAGAAAATTAAATTGCCAAATTACTTTAATAACTCAGTAACAGACAGATCACCTCTGACACCACCTTCAGGATGGACAGTATGAAACAACTAAGTAGAACCTGTAAATTAAACTTTTGATGGAAGAATATTAATCAGAAATAGAAACAATCTTGACACCAAAACTTAAACAAAATGTCACAGGAAAGTAGGAGAAACAACCATGAAGTTTAACAAGATATGGACATTACTATATAACAGCAGATAATGATAGTGGTATATTAATTCCAGACATGCAAATGGACAGAAATAATTAATCAATGACTGTTCTTCCAAATGCCATACCTTTTACAGTGGACATTGAAATCTTGAAAACAAATATGGAAGCAGAAATTCTGGCTTAAAATTTACGGTGTAAATTCTACCAACCTAACGAAATGGATGACGAGGTACTCCAGTTACAGTATATAATATGATAGTTATTATACATACAGACTGGGGATACAGTGTGTTTTAATAGTGTCTCAGGCTTCCTATGTGCTTAGCCAGCAATAAAATACCTTTCAAAGCAACTGACACACAAACACACTTCCAAACGCCCAAAACAATCACTGTTAGAAAGGAATGGCTCCCAACAAGCTAATAAACTATTTCAGAACTATTTTGAAAAGCAAAAGGGGATGTCTATATACTCAATCAGTAAATTCTAACATCAGCTTTCATACGAGGCAAAAATCTAAACAACCTAATGATTAGTAGAGTGAGGATGTAGGCATGTGGGACATTTAAAAATGGTCTTAAATGTCTTAAATGGTCAACTGTCTAACTAGGGAAGTAGAGAGGATCCTATCAGATATAATGGCAGCAAGGGATCAAATTTGGCAAGATGTGGTAAATCACAGAGTCAAGAGCCAAAGAGAAGGTATGAATGGAGGAAATGATAAGTGAGAAACATGATAAACAGGAGAAAGGAATAGAGAGGACAAATTTAAGAGTGAACCAACAGACAAGCCTAAAATTTACAAAACAGAGTAAATAGATAAATTAAGTGCTCTGCATCTCGTAAAATTACAATTTGATAACCATTAAAACAACATGGCTGCAGAATGACATAGATTGGGACCTGAAGCTTGAAGGGTATGGGACATTTAGGAATGACAGAAAGCTAAGAAGAGGTGCGGTGCTGGGTCTGTTAATTAATAATGGTATTACTATAATAGAGAATAATACCTCATGTTTAGGAAACAAAGATGTGGAAATAGTTTGGGAGGAAATGAAAAATGATGAAGACAAAAAGCCACTCGTGGAAATGGTATACAGTCCCTAATTGTGACCACATAGTAGGATGCAGCATAATGGACAAAATAATAAAAGCTGATCAGAAAGGCATGGTGACAATGATAGGAGATTTTGATCTGCATATGGACTTGAAAAATCAGATGGTCAAAGGTCGTTTAGAAGAAGATTCCACAGAAAGTTTTCAGGATAGTTTCTCAGAAAGCATGTTCTGGAGCAAACCAGTGAGCAGGCTGTACAAAACCTGGCATTGTGCAATGAGATAGGATTAATTTATGATCTCATTGTGACACTGCCCCTTGTAGTAGTGGTCATGATGGCATTCTACATTTATTTTGAGGGGGAGAGGTATGGTTCAAAGACTATTTTTGTTTTTAAATAGAAGTAAGAAGAATTATGAGAGCACAAAAGCAGAGATGGCCAAAGTGATTTGGCAAATTTAATTAAAGGATTGATCAATAGAAATGCAACAGCAGAATTTAAGGGGATAATTTTGAATACAAAAAAAAGCTACATTGCAACAAGTAAGAAAAAATTCAAGGGTTGGCCTCAGTATTCATTGTTAACTAGAAGTAGTAAAGATAGTATCAAACTATACAAAAAAATCATATAATTGGGCAAAGATAGGTAGCTATTCAGAAGATTGAACAGAATATAAAAAAGGTCCAAAAATAAATGAGGGAAAAAAATGTATGAGTGAAATCTAGCCAAAAATATAAAAATAGTTAGCAAGAGTTTCTATAAATATTTAAAGAGGAAAAGAGTAAACAACGTAAATGTTGATCCCAAAGGAAGTGAGATGGGAGAATTAATAGTGATAAATAAGAAAATGGCTGATGAATTGAACAAATATTTTGCATGAGTCTTCACTATAGCAGATATAAGCATCACCTTAGAAGTAGCAATAAGACAGGAGATGAAAAAAACAGAGGAAATCAGGAAACTTACCCCCACCCGGAGAAATGAAACCAAATATTTGGAACTGTGGGCCGACATAAGGCCAGGTTCTGATGGGTTTCATTCTAGTGTCTTAAAAGAAGTGGCTCATGGGATGGTCGATGTATTGGTTTTAATTTGCCAAATTCCCTTGATTTACAGTCTGTTCAATTAGATTGGAAGACAGCAAATGTAATCCCTTTATTCAAAAAGTGAGGGAGACAGAAAGCAAGAAACTGTAGGCCAGTAAGCTTAATATCTGTCATAGGGAAAAGATTAGAAGCTACACTGAAAGATTTTATAGCCAGGTACCGAGATAAATTCAAAGTAATCAGGTTGAGTCAATATGGTTTTGTGAAAAGGAAGTAATTTTGACCAATCTTTTGAAGTTCTTGAGGAAGTAACATGTGCTGTGGATAAAGGGGAACAGCCAGATGCAGCGTATTTAGATTTCCAAAAGGCATTTCATAAAAAGGCATTAAAGGTTATTTCATCAAAGGGAAATAAAAGCTCATGGTATAACAGTTAGCATACTGGCATAGGCTATCTAACAGGAAGCAATGGTTTTGAAAAAATGAAGAGTTCAAAGCAGCTGATGAGCTTTATTTCAGTCAAACTTCTGGGAAGTTGTTGTCTGGGAACTTTGCAACTGGAACAGATTAAGTCTGCTGATGACTCACAGCTCACTTCAGAAACTGTTTCTTAGGCTGACTGACACCTGATGGTTCAGATGGATCTGCCTGGCCCTGTGCTAATAAGTGTACAGTCCTTAGATTCAACCTAAATGAGGCCGATCCAGGCCAGTTTGGGTTAGGGAGGCCACAGTGATATACTAGAAATTCGATAATGGTCAATGAGTTTCAATCTTTCCTTTTGTCCAGTTTGGAACATGGAGACTGTCAGTCTGGAAACTCCATAGTCTTTAGATGTCGGCCCATTCTTAAGCAATCAAATGTATGAATACCAGAGGTGGCTGTGAGGTACCCTCACCTAGGTCTACATTTTAGTAGATATTCACCAGAGATTTGATATTATCTGTAGTTCAAATGCCAAAAGTCACATGGTTTGTGATAGCTGTGTTAACATCTTGTTTGTGTCCAGCTTTTAAAAGTGTAACTTGAAGTTCATAACATTACATGCCTGTATAGAGTACAACAGACTGAAAGACATGAATCAGGGAATCATAGAATCCCTAAAGTGTGGAAGCAGGCAATTCAGCCCATCGAGTCCACTCTGACCCAACAGCATCCCAACCAGAACCACACCCTCGTGTCACTGTAACCCTACATGTCCCATGGCTAATCCACCTAGCCTGCAACATCTATGGACGCAATGGACAGTTTAGCATGGCCAATCCACCTAACCAATGCCACTGTTGATGATCCCTTCAATCACTTTGTTGATGGTTGAGAGTAGACTGAGAGGGTGGTACTTGTCTGTGAAGGATTTTTTCCTGATTTTTCCAATAAATGGATTTAAAATTACACTTGATGCAAAACTAACCAAGCTGGAAAATTTAACCACTTTAGCAATTTGACTCTTCTCTGAAAAATGCAGCTATTCATGGTGGCTTTCCTTCCTCTTCCCTCAGCTTTTGCATGAGACTCTCTATTAACACCACCCTTGGTGTGGTTCACTAATTCCACATCAATTAACTCTTAGATGAGTTCTTAGAAGAAGCCTTCTTTCAAAAAGACAGAAACTGTGCCTCCTTAAGGATCCCTAGACATAAACAGCTCTAAAAGAAAAGATAATTTATAATCATTATTGGACTGGATTAAAGTGGACCAGAGAGTGCTTTCAGTTATTTTATTCTTGCAACTGAGTTCCAGTCAATTATAGAGTACCAGTTGGTTTCAATAACTTCTAATTCTTTTGATCTATTCTTGGTACCTATCATTGTTCTCTCTGTACCTTCTCTACTGTGATCAATTCCTTCCTGTACGCTGTAGTCTATAGCTGTGGTCTAATTAGTGTTTTATGCAGTACTAGCATAACCTCACTGCTGTTGTTGCTGTCAATTCGATGCACTTGACATTCTATCAAGAAACGGCTGAAAACGTTGTACACTGCAAAGGCTGTGAATCCTGACAACATTTCAGCAATGATACTGAACACTTGTGCTTCAGCACTTGCCACACCACTAACTAAGCCATTCTAGTCCAGCTACAACACTGGCATTTACCTAAAAATGTGGAGTGGAAAAATACCATGGCATGTTTTGTGCACAAAAATCAGGATAAAAATCCAACACAGACTATTACCACCCTCTAGTCTACTCTCAACCATCAACAAAGTGATAGAAGGGGTCATCAATAATGGTATTACATGGCATTTGGTCAGTAATAATCTGCTGAGTGACTGTCAGTGTGTGTTCTGCCAGAGCCATTCAGCTCCTGACATCCAAATCTCCATTACAGCTATGGTCCAAACATGGTCAAAAGAGCTGAACTCCAGAGGTATGGTGTGAGTGACTGCCTTTGGCGTCAAGGTCATATCTGACGTACTGGCATCAAGGAGTTTAAGAAAATCTGGCGTCAAAGGGAATCAGGGGAAAGCTGTCTGCTAGTTGGACTCACATCATGCACCAACAAAGATGGTTGTGGTTGTTGGAGGCCAATTTCAGTCATAGAACATCACCACAAGAGTTCCTCAGGGTAATGCCCTGTGTCAACCATCTTCAGCTGCTTCATTAAACATGTTCTCTCCATCATAAGGTCAGAAGTGAAGATGTTCACTCTTGATTTTACAATGTTGTACACATTCACATCTTCTTGGTTACTGAAGCAGTTCATATCTGTATGCAATATGATCTAAAATAAAACAAAATAAAAATAAACATAAAACAAGGAACAGTGGATGCAGGAGATCTGAAACAAAAACAGAAATTGCTGGTGAAACTCAACAAGACTGGTAGCATCTGTGGTGAGAAAACAGAGTTAATGTTTCAAGTCCAGTGATGCTTCATCAGAACAGTTCTGATGTCAGAAAAGCAAAGAGTGGGGATAAATGAGTGCTATTCTAGCTGGCAGCCAGTGACTAGTGGTGCGCCTCAGGGATCGGTGTTGGGACCGCAATTATTTACAATTGATATAGATGATTTGGAGTTGGGGACCACGTGTAGGGTGTCAAAGTTTGCAGATGACACTAAGATGAGTGGCAGAGCAAAGTGTGCAGAGGACTGTGAAACTTTGCAGAGGAACATAGATACATTGAGTGAGTGGGCAAAGGTCTGGCAGATGGAATACAATGTAAATAAATGTGAAGTCATACATTTTGATAGGAGTAAAAGTAAAAAGAATTATTACTTGAATGGTAAAAAGTTGCAGCATGCTGC
>NW_025972518.1:0-9663 GCF_021869965.1 Rhincodon typus
TTTCCTTCACAGATGCTGCCAGACCTGCTGAGCTTTTCCAGCAACTTTGTTTTTGTTCAATGGCTTGCTTGCTCCATTACGACCTTATTAACCTGTACTGCTACTGTCTGATTGTCCTGAAGTTAATTTATCAATCCTGCATTCCATTCTACAAGTTTGTGCATCTCTTCCTGATGTATGTCATATTCCTGCTCTATATTGATCACACCCATCTATGAGATGTCACTTGCAATTTTGAAATTGGCGGAAGCAATGGCCTAGTGATATTATCGCTGGACTGTAAATCCAAAGACCTAGGTAATAATGTTCTGGGGACTTGGGTTCAAATCCAGCCAGATGGTGGAGTTTGAATTCAATAAATATCTGGAGTTAAGAATCTAATGACCATGAAAACATTGTCGATTGTTGGAAAAACCCGTCTGGTTCATTAATGCCCTTTAGGAAAGGAAACTGCCATCCTTGCCTGGTCTGGCCTACATGTGACTTCAGGTCACAGGAATGTGGTTGACTGTCAACTGCCCTTTGGGCAATTAAGGTTGGGCAATAAATGCTGGCCTGGCCAGTAATGCCCTCATCCCATGAATGAATAAATAATAGTCTTTTGATGCGAGTACAAATTGTTAATGTAAATGTGTGCAACAGTTGTCCCAGCCCTGATTTTTGTGGAAAACCACTTCTTTTCAATTATTTGAATGAGGTCAAATTGAGATAAACAAATAACTGTTTAGTAATTCATTATGGAGCTCATTACCTCAAACCCATTTTAGCTAATGAGTCTTTAGCGTGACCATGCCAGCTTGGGTATGTTATCACTGTAAACAGTTGCATCAATAAACATGTTCATTACTATAAAAAGAAAACTCTCAATATTTTAATCTGTTCCACTTGAAAGGATTCATGTTTCCAAAACAGGCACAGTTTTGGCTTTGCAACCTTATATGAGTTATCAGATTAGTGAATACACCTTCTGTTGTAGCACCTGGATTGCAATTTCCTTTTAGTTTTCTCAAAAAAAAACATGTACATACGTTTCTTTCTTTGGGTGATTTCTTGTCGTAATCTAGGTGAATGCATTTAGCGCTTCTTAAGAAAACATGGGGAACATTTTGTCAAGGCCCATTTTGAGATGCAATTATCATGATGCCCAATTATTGGGATGGAGGAATGGCCTTTGAGATAGACTGAGCCTATATTCTCTGGAGTTCAGAAGAATGAGAAATGACCCTATTCAAATTTAAAATACTGGGATCGATAGGATAGATGCAGGATAATTCCCCCTACTGAGGGTGGGGAGGTGGTTCTAGAACAAAGAGACAGTCTGAGAATAAGATGCAGTCAATTTAGGATTTCTGACATGATGAAGGAGCTGAAGAAATACTACAAGGAATTCAAAAGAAATTTATTTGTCCAATGAGAGATAGGAATATGGAACTCACAAACGTAGGAAGAGTTTGAAGCGAACAGTATTGATATATTCAAGAGGAACCATGACAATCATTTGATGGAAAGAGAATAGGTGGTTATGGTGGTGGATTTAATGGGAAAATATAGGAGGCTGGAGTTGAGCATATACATGATTGTGGACTGACTGGAAGAATCAAATGGCAGTTTATCTTCTGTATATCCTATATAATCTTGTGTAAGTCATTGTGGCTAGGACACTATCCTGAAGAAATGCTGTAGGACTTATACAGTAAATGGTAAGGTCCTGAGGAGTGTTGTGGAGCAGAGGGACTTAGGAGTACAAGTACATAGTTCGTTGAAAGCGGCTTCACAGGTAGATAGGGTGGTGAAGCATGCTGGCCAGACAAGGCATTGAGCATAGGAGTTGGGATGTTATGTTACAGTTGTATAATTGCAGTTGCAGTTATTGGTGAGGCCACATTTGGAATATTGTGTACAGTTTTGGTCACTCTGTTATAGGAAAGACATAGTTAAACTGGAAAGTATGCAAAGAAGATTTATGAGGATGTTGCCAGGACTAGTAGGCCTCAGTTACAGGGAGAGGTTGGCCAGGAAAGGACTTTATTCCTTGGAATGTAGGAGAATGAATAGTGACCTTATTGAGGTGTATAAAATCATGAGGGGCATAGATAGGATGAGTGCATATAGTCTTTTTCCCAGGAATGAGGAAATGAAAACTACAGGGCATAGGTTTAAGGTGAGAGGGGAAAGATTTAAGAAGGACCTGAGGGGCAACTTCTTCACACAGACAGTGGTGCGTATATGGAATGGGCTGCCAGAGAAAGTGGTTGAGGCAGGTACAATAGCAACATTTAAAAAACATTTGGATAGGTACATAGATAGGAAGGGTTTAGAGGAATATGAACCAAATACAATTGGAACTGGCTGAGTGGGCACCATGGTCAGCATGGACCAGTTTGGGCTGAAGGGCCTGTTTCCATGCTGTATTACTCTATGATGTCCTAGGTCTGAGATGATTGATTGCCAAAAACCACAATCATCTCCCTTTATACGAGGTAAGTGGTGATTTTGTCCCCTGATTCCCAAAGACTCAAATTTTACCAGGTCTCCTTGATCCCACAGTATGTCAAACACTGCCTTCATGTCAAGGGCCTTTGGCCCACCAAGGCTGTGCTGATTTCTAATGCTTATTGAGGCTCGCTACTCGCTGCCTATACACAGTTTCTATCCTTCTGTTTGCCTCCCATTCATGCATCTATCAAGATATGTCTTAAATGTTGCTAACATGCCTGTGTCCACCACCTCCACTGGCATTGCCTGCCAGGCACCAAATACCCACTGAGTGAAATATTTTCCCTGTACTTCTCCCTTAAACTTTCTCCCTCTCACCTTGAACCTGTGCCTTCTTGTAGTGACCTTTCAACTCCTGGGAAAAAGTCTTGGACTATCCACTCTATCTATGCATCTAATTATTTTGTAGGCCTCTATCAGGGTGGCCCTCAGCCTCTGTCTTTCCAGTGAAAACAAGCTGAGTTTATCCAACCTCTCCTCATACCTAAATCCTCCAGACCAGGCAACATCCTGCTAAATCTTTTCTGCACCCTCTCCAAAACATCCACTCCTTCTGGGAGTGTGGTGACCAGAACTGCATGCAATATTTCAAATGTGGCCTAACGAAAGTTTTATACAGCTGCGACATAACCCGCCGACTTTTATATTCGATGCCATGGTTGATGAAGGCTAGCGTGTTGTATGCCTTCTTGACAACCTTATCCACCTGTGCCGCCACTTTCAGGGATCCATGGACCTGCATGGCCTGATCTCTCTGTATGTCAATGTTCCTGAGGGTTCTGCCATTTATCATATAATTTGCACCTAAATTTGATCTTCCAAAATATATCACCTCACATTTGTCCGGATTAAACTACATCTGCCATTTCTCTTCCTGAATCTGTAATCTATTTATATCCTGCTCTATCCTTTGACAATTCTCCTCACTATCTGCAATTAAACCAATTTTGGCATTATCCGCAAACTAACCACCTATATTTTCCTCCAGATCATTTCTGTATATTACAAACAACAAAGGTCCCAGCACTGATCCCAGCGGAACACTACTTGTCACTGATCTCTATTCGAAAAACACCCTTCCACTGCTACTCTCTGTCCTATAAGCCAGTTCTGTATCCATCTAGCCAGGACACCTTGGATCACATGAGACGCTATCTTTTGTACCAGCCTGCCATGTGGTACCTTATCAAATACCTTACTAAAGTCCATGTAGACAGCATCCACCACTCTTCCCTCATCAGTCATTCTTGTGACCTCCTCAAAAAACTCAATCAACTTGGTAAGACATGACCTACCTGCACAAACCCATGCTGCCTATCACTAATAACTCCATGTGCTTCCAAATGTGAGTAAATCCTGTCTCTCAGTATCATCTCCACTACTGATGTCAGGCTCACCGGCCTGTAAGTATCTGAATTATATCTGTTTCCCTTCTTAAACAAAGGAACAACATTGGCCATTCTCTAGTTGTCTGGAACCTTGCCTGAGGCCAAAGAGGATGCAAAGATATCTGTTAAGGTCTCAGTTATTTCCTCCCTTGCCTCCAACATTATCCTGGATAGAGAACTGGCTGGGCAACAGGAGACAGAGAATTGTAGTGGAAGGGAGTTTCTCAAAATGGAGAACTATGACCAGTGGTGTTCCACAGGGATCTGTGTTGGGACCACTGTTGTTTGTGATATACATAAATGATCTGGAGGAAGGTATAGATGGTCTGATTAGCAAGTTTGCAGACGACACTGAGATTGGTGGAGTAGCAGATAGTGAAGCGGACTGTCGGAGAATGTGGCAGAATATAGATAGATTGGAGAGTTAGGCGGAGAAATGGCAGATGGAGTTCAATCCAGGCAAATGCGAGGTGATGCATTTTGGAAGATCCAATTCAAGAGAGAACTATATGGTAAATGGAAAAGCCCTGGGGATAATTGATGCACAGAGAGATCTGGGTGTTCAGGTCCATTGTACCCTGAAGGTGGCAACACAGGTCGATAGAGTGGTCAAGTGTCAAGAAGGCATACGGAATGCTTTCATTCATCGGACAGGGTATTGAGTACAAGAGTTGGCAGGTCATGTTACAGTTGTATAGGACTTTGGTTCGACCACATTTGGAATACTGCGTACAGTTCTGGTCGCCACATCACCAAAAGGATGTGGATGCTTTGGGGAGGGTGCAGAGGAGGTTCACCAGGATGTTGGCTGGTACGGAGGGCGCTAGCTATGAAGAGAGGTTGAGTAGATTAGGATTATTTACATTAGAAAGACGGACGTTGAGGGGGGACCTGATTGAGGTCTACAAAATCATGAGAGGTATAGACAGGGTGGATAGCAAGAAGCTTTTTCCCAGAGTGGGGGACTCAGTTACTAGGGGTCACGATTTCAAAGTGAGAGAGGAAAAGTTTAAGGGAGATATGCGTGGAAAGTTCTTTACGCAGAGAGTGGTGGGTGCCTGGAACGCGTTGCCAGCGGAGGTGGTAGAGGCGGGCACGATAGCGTCATTTAAGATGTATCTAGACAGATACATGAATGGGCAGGGAGCAGAAGGATACAGATCATGGGAAAATAGGCGACAGGTTTAGATAGAGGATCTGGATCGGCGCAGGCTTGGAGGGCCGAAGAGCCTGTTCCTGTGCTGTAATTTTCTTTGTTCTTTGGGATAGATCCCATCTGTTCCCATCTGTCCCTGGGGACTTGTCTACCTTAATGTATTTCAAGACACTCAACACTTACTCACTGTGCTGACCTGCCCAAAAGTATTCTCACATCTTTCATTTACCTCAACATCCAGCATGTCTGTCTCTTTGGTGAATAATGATGTAAAGTACTCATTAAGAACCTCATCCACTTCTTCAGGCTCCACACATAACTTCCCTCTTCTTTCCTTGAGTGGGCTTACTCGTTCCCTAGTTACCTTCTTGTTCCTAATATGTATATAAAATGCTTTGGGATTCTCCTTAACCTTGCTGGCCAAGGACATTTCAGGTTCCTTTTAGCCCTCCTAACTCCTGTTTGAGCTACTTCCTACTTATTTTATATTCTTCAAGGACTTCATCTGTTTTTTGTTGCCTAGACCTTAGGTATGCCTCCTTTTTTTAAACTAAGCTGATAATTTCCCCTGTCATCCAAGGTTCCTGAATCCTACCATTCCTGTTCTTAATTTTCACGGGAACATGCCTGTCCTGCTAATCAACTGGTCTTTAAAAAACTCCCAAATGTCAGATGTGGATTTACCCTTAAACAACCACTCCCAATCCACATTCTCTAATTCTTGCCTAATTTGGTTTTCTTGCATAAATACTGCCCCCTACACATTTCATGTCAGCTCTGATCAAGAATCATTTACACTCGAAACGTTAGCTTGCTTTCTCTCTATGGATGCTGCCTCACCCACTGCGATCTCCAGCAATTTTTGTTTTTGGTTATATTTGGCCTTCCCCCAATTTAACACTTTCATCCAACGTACACTTTTGTCCTTATCCTTAAAATTCTGAAAACTTACGGAATTAAGGTCACCATTTCCAAAATGCATTCCCACTGAAACTTTGATCACCTGATTGGGCTCATTTCCCAATACCAGGTCCAGTATGGCCCCCTCCCTTGTTGGACTACCTGCATACTTTTTCAAAAAACACTCCTAGACACACCTAACAAATTGCTCCCCATCCAAACCCCCGGCATTAAGGGAATCCCAGTCAATTTGGGGGAAGTTAAAATCACCTCCCACAGCAAACTTGTTATTTTCACATCTTTCCAGAATCTGACAACATATCTCTTCCTCTATCCCTGTTGGCAGTGGGAGGTATATAGTACAATCCCAGCATTGTGATTGCCAATGTAATTTTTAATTAAAAACCAAAAAAACGGCGGATGCTGTAAATCAGGAACTGCGGATGCTGGAAAAGCTCAGCAGGTCTGGCAGCATCTGTGGAGGAGAAAGCAGAGTTAACGTTTCGGGTCCAGTGACCCTTCCTCAGAACTGAGGAAAATGTCACTTTATATGCAGAAAATAGGGAGGTGGGTGCGGTAGGGAGTAAACGATGTGGTAACAAGGCCTAGTGTGTGGGGTGGGGGGCTGGGACATGGAAAAGTTTAGGCCCTAAAATTATTGACCTCAATATTGAGTCCGGAGGGCTGCAGGGTCCCCAAGTGGAAAATGAGGTGTTGTTCCTCCAGCTTGCGTTGGGCTTCACTGGAACACTGTAGCAAGCCGGAGACAGAGATGTTGGCCAGGGAGCAGGGTGGTGCATTCAAGTGGCAGGCAACAGGTAGTTCAGGGCATTTTTTGCGAGCAGAACATAGATGTTCTGCGAAGCGGTCGCCAAGTCTACGCTTTGTTTCCCCATTGTAGAGGAAACCACATTGTGAGCAGCAAATGCAGTAGACTAGATTCTGGCAAGTGCAGGTGAAGTGTTGCTTCACCTGGAAGGTATGTTTGGGCCCTTGGATACTGGGGAGGAAGGAGGTAAATGGGCAGGTGTTGCACCTTCATCGGTTACAAGGGAAGGTGCCGTAGGGCTGTGGGGAGGTGTTGGGGGTGAAGGAAGTGTGGACCAGGGTGTCCCGGAGGGAACGGTCCCTGCGGAAGGCGGACGAGGGAGGGGAGGGGAATATGTGTCTGGTGGTGGCATCTTGCTGAAGGTGGCGGAAATGGCGTCTGATGATCTTCTGGATGTGGATGCTGATGGGATGGTAGGTAAAGATAAGGGGAACCCTATCGCTGTTGCGGGAGGGAAGAGAGGGGGTGAGGGCAGAAGTGCGGGAGATGGGTCAGACCCGATTGAGGGCCCTGTCGACAACGAAGCTGGGGAATCCTCGGCTGAGGAAGAATGTGGACATTTCGGAGGCTCCCTTTTCGAAGTTGGCCTCATCTGAGCATATGCAACGAAGACGGAGGAACTGAGAGAGTGGGATGGAGTCTTTACAAGAAGTAGGGTGTGAGGATGTATAGCTTGGCCTGCTGTGTTCATCCAGCCCTGCACCTTGTTGTGAGGATGTATAGTCCAGGTAGCTGTGGGAGTCGGTGGGTTTGTAATGGATATTAGGGGCCAGTCTATCCCCAGAAATGGAAACAGAAATGTCGAGGAAAGGAAGGGAGGAGTCAGAGATGGACCAAGTGAAAGTGAGGGCAGGGTGGAAATTGGAGGCGAAATTGATGAAGTTTTCCAATTCTAGATGGGAGAGGGAAGCAGCACCGATGATATCATTGATGTATCAGAGAAAGAGTTGTGGGTTGGGGCCGGAATAGGCATGGAACAAGGAATGTTCCACGTAACAGACGAAGAGACAGTCATAACTAGGGCCCATGCGGGTACCCACGGCAACCCCTCTTACCTGAAGAAAATGAGAGGAGTTGAAAGAGAAGTTGTTGAGAGTGAGGACAAGCTCAGCCAAGCGGAGGAGGGTGGTGGTGGGTGGGGATGGTTCAGGTCTTCGCTCCAGGAAGAAGCAGAGAGCCCTAAGGCCCTCCTGGTGGGGAATGGATGTGTAAAGGGATTGCACATCCATGGTAAAGAGGAGGTGACTGGAGCTGGTAAACTGGAAACTTTGAAACCGGCGTAAGGAGTCAGATGAATCATGGATGTATGTGGGTAGGGATTGGACCGGGGGGAGAAGACTGAGTCAAGGTAGGAGGAGATGAGTTCTGTGGGGCATGAGCAGGCTGAAACAATGGGTCTACCTGGACAGTCCTGTTTGTGGATTTCTGGCAGCAGGTAGAAACGAGCTGTGCGCGGTTGGGGAACTATTAGCTTGGAAGTGGATGGGGGGAGATCACCGGATGAAATGAGATCCGTAACCATAGTGGATACAATGGCCTGATGTGCCAAGGTGGGGTCATGGTCCAGCGGAAGGTAGGAGGAGGTATCTGAGAGCTGGCGCTCAGCCTCTGCAAGGTAGAGGTCAGTACGCCAGACAACAACAGCACCACCCTTATCACCCTTATCGTAATTTTTTAATTGTTGACCATCATTCACGGTTTGCTAGCGTAGTACTGCAGATCTTTGATCTGATCTATTGGTAGTGAGATCACTTCTGTTTCTCTGTCATGCTGCTTTCACTGTTTAACAAGCACTTAATAATGCTGCAGCTTCACCAAGTTAGTATCATAGAATGTTATAGTACAGAAGGAGGCCTTTCAACCCACTGTACTTGTATCCTTTCCTGAAAGAGCTAGCTAGCCAGTCCCACGCCCCAGCCCTATTCAGTGGCATCACTTTCAAATATATATATCCAGTTCTCTTTTGAAACTTCTGATGGAATCCATTACTCTCCCAGGCAGTGCATTCCAAATCCCAATAACTCTCTGAGTAAAGAAGTCTCTTCTCAAAACACTCCTGGCTTGCTTGCTGGCTCTCTTGAAATTGTGACCCTTAGTTACTGACATACCAACTAATAGAAATGGAATATCCTTCCTTACCCTGTCAAAGCTGTTCATAATTTTGACAACCTCAGTAAGGTCACTTCTTAATTTTCTCTTCTCCAAGGATAATAAGCCCAATCTCTTTAATCTTTCATTGTATCAAATCTTTCATTCCTGGGGGAGAAGGTTGACGAGCCAGGTATTCTCTAGAGTTGAGAATATTCAGCAAACCATTTAGGAATTAAATGAGGAGGGTTTCATTGACAGAGCGAAATTTTGAAAGTTTGTATGCCAGAAGGCTATAGAATCTCAGTAACTGAGTATGTTCAAGACAGAGCTCGGTAAATGACATCAGGGAAATGGGATTCATGTGCGAAGACGGTGTTGTATAGATAATCAGCACTGATCTAGAATGCCAGAGCAGGCAAATCAGGTCAGGAGCTCTTTCAGGAGCCAATACAGACACAGATTGCTTCTGTATTGGAAAATTCTAAGTTTCGATTTAGCAGGTCAGAGGCTAGGAAATCTGTGACAAGTAATTCACCTTCTGCCTCCCCAAAGCTTGACAACACCTACAGGAGTATGGTGAAATACTCTCCATTTATCTGGATGACTGCAGCTCCAACCACATTTAAGAAACTTGACTCCATCCATGACAAAGCAGCTTGTTTGATTGGCATGAGAGATAGTAGGAACTGCAGATGCTGGAAAATCTGAGATAACAAGGTGTAGAGCTGGATGAACACAGCAGGCCAAGCAGCATCATAGGAGCAGGAAGGCTGACGTTTCGGGCCTAGACCCTTCATCCCGAA
>NW_025972519.1:0-9661 GCF_021869965.1 Rhincodon typus
CTACAACTTGTTATCTCAGATTCTCCGGCATCGGCAGTTCCTACCATCTCATAGGCAAACATAAGACTCATGACCAATTGGCACTACGCACTCACTGGTGGCTGCAAAATCTAGATCTATATCTGGCATACTTTCACCATTGTTCCTGGTACAATATTTGATATCCTAATGTTACCTGCATTAAAATAAATCAGAACTCTTCTCTTTTAGTTCTGGTCTCACCCCTTGCATTATGATCTCAATAATTAATAAGAAATATATTTCACACATACCAAACAAAACTTGCATTTATATATTACTTTTCACGACCAGTGCATGTCTCAAAGTGCTTTACAGTCAATGAAGTACTTTGGGCGTACATCATTTTTGTCACTTAGAGGAAAAAAAAGCTCAATTCAAATCAAAGCCCAATGCAATTTAAAATAATAACATCAAGTATTCCCCTTAAAATCCTTTCATGTTTATAAGCCTCGAGCACCCCAAAACCCTGATGTGTACATCCAGTTTTGTAATAATTCAACAGAAAAGAAAGAAAAAAACTTGAAATTTTGCTTCTAATGTATGTGGTTGGATTGTAATGTAATGTGCCTCTGTTAAAAAATATTCTTACTACGCCAGGTATTCGTCCAGTCTTTCCAAGCAAGATGGCCAACTTAGTGTCAATTTGTTTCAAATTACAGCCAATTTTTCTTTGCTGTGGATTTATGTTCAGTGGGAGTACAGGTGAACTTCATTGTTAACCTTTACTGGTGACAGGGAGAAAGCAGACTCACACCTCATCAGTGTAGGATAGATTGGTACATCAGTCCCAGAGGACCAACCCTACTCTGCTATGTTGTTCTGCTCCTTGTTGGGCTGACGGGATTTAATAAAGTCACATCATTTTCCAAGCGTATGGAAGAAATTTGAAAGATCGGATGGAATCAAATGAAAAACCCTAAATGTAGATCTCCTAAAATAAATTGCTGATTCAACTTTGCGGATTTCAAATGATCCTAAACCAGTCTGATATAGAAAAGATAAAGGGAGATTTACCAAGTGAAAATTTCTTTTCCAAGAGAGTAAGTTGTATTGTTGCGCTCATTGCCATTCGCTAATAAACTCAGCAAAAGTCAGTCCTCAAAATAGCTGCTTGATCTGTCAGCACAAACCAAAAGGGAGTGTACAGGATTAATTGATTCCAGCTGCAACAATTACTCTAGGCTCAGCACTAATCACCTGTCATTCAGCAATGCATTTTGCAGTGAAAACAACAAATGCTGGAGATCACATCCATGGAGGGAGAGCAAGATAATGTTTTGAGTTTTAGATGACTCTTTGCAGAGTGTCTGTTGGTGCAATGGCTAGTTTTTCATTTTCATTCATGGAATGTGATCATTGCTGGCTTGGCCAGAATTTATTATCTATCCCTAACTGTGATGTGGAAGGTGTTAGTGAGGTGATTTCTTGAGCTGCTGCAGTCCTTGGCATGTAGGGGCACCCACAGTGCTGTTAGGAAGTGAATTCCAGAATTTTACCCAGCTGCGCTCAGAACGTTGCGTGCTTTGAAGGCAACTTGCAGATGATTATGTTTATGGCCACATCCAATGGAGAGATGAAAAGCTTCTTTCTGAGTTTTCTCCCCTTTTTCCTGAATCCAATAACTCTAGTTTTCTACAGTTCCACAAGTGCCTGCAACTTCCGAATTCTCACCCAACAGTTTACTGGCACCTCAATGGTAGGAATGTCTTCCACTCAATTTCTTGTAAGGCAAGTGATTTGGGGTTCATTAATGAGGTGAGGACACAATATAAAAAGGCAAATTCTTTGTTTTTGGATGAATTTTTATTGCGCCTGAGGAGAAGGAAGGCAAATTACACCAGTTCTCCTCCAAAATCACTCTGTGTACTGACAATGCCATTTCCTCCCACATATACGTGGGTGTGAATGAGTAATCATAGCTTTTGTCAAGACAACACCTTGGAACGATCTAACAGAAATAATAGATCACTTTCTTTATCCCAACTGAAGATCTTGAACCAATTAAATGAATTTGCATCTTCGAGTTGCTAATGGTGATATTTAATTAGTACCACCTGCCACAAGTATAGTTCTAATTATATTCATCAACTGCTTCCACTAAACTCCAATGAGATCTAAATTGTGCTTGTCACCATTCGACTGAAATGTATTGTGGAATTTGATCCAGATTTAAATCTCTGAATGTTTTGAAAACCCATCAGATGCAATTTGTCATAATTAAGCTCCTTCAGAAATTTGGTGAAAAATGAGGCTTTTAACAAACAATGAGAGGTAAAATGACAATAAATTGTACAGTTACTGGTTTAATGTCGTAAAAAAATTGTGTTTTTTATTCTGCAAAGTATGAATTCTAAGCAAGCAATCTCAGGAAGATTCATGGTTAACTCTTGCAGCACCAAAATATGTACCAAAAATAATTCTGAAATCATGTTGTATGTTAACTTTTTTTTTCTCTTGTAATTATTTCCTGTCTATAACTGAATTAGAAGGTTTGGGATTCAAATGTATCATCTAGACTGAGACTCCAGTGTAGTATTCAGAGAGTGATTTATTACCAGAGGTGAGTTGCAGAAATTGAGGGTATGCTGTAAGCTTGATGGTGATATGTGGATTTTACTTTAAATTTATGCACTGAATCCACAATCTGAGCTATGCTAAAAGCTGATCATAATATATTATGGCTGGTCGTTTACTTCTTACGACCAGCACAAAAGCAAAGGGATATTTCAGGAATCTTTGCATCTCAAGTGGAAGATCTGAACAAGAGTTTGGAACATAGGAGCAGGAGTAGACCATTTAGCCCTTCAAACCAGCTCCACCATTCTAGGTAAAAAGGGACCTGAAATGTTAACTCTGTTTATTCCTTCACAAATGCTGCCAGACCTGCTGAGCTTTTCCAGCAACTTTGTTTTTGTTCTAAGCATGGCTGATCACCTAACATAACGTATTTGCCCATGTGGTCCCCATACACTTTGCTGTCTTTGATAATTAAAAAATTATCAGTCTCTGTCTTGACCACTCTCAATGAAGGAACCTCTCCAGCCCGAGAGGTTAGAGAATTCCAAAGATTGGTGAGGAAATTTGTTCTCATCACTATAATGCCTATCTGTTAGATTCTAGATTCCTAGTGATAGATCATGTCTCATTCTCCTAAACTCAAAAGAATAAGGACCTCATTATCCTCAATCTCTCATTATAAGTCAATCATTCAGTACTGCACTCTCTCTATGGCAAGAATGTCTTTCTATAGGCAAGGAGATAAGAGCTGCACATGATCAGCCACACTCAGTCTCTCCACTTTGCTCCAGTACTCAAAACCTCTTGCAATAAACACCAACATGCTGTTTGCCTACCTAATTGCCTAGTGAGCCTGTATGTTAGCTTTCAATGATTTTATGAACCAGGAATCCTGGTCTTTTTGGGCATCACCACTTCTCAATTTCTCAACATTTAAATACACTGCACCTCCATTTCTCCTACCAAACTGGAAGCTGCACACTTAATCACATTATAATGTATCTGCCATATTTTTGCCCACTCACGCAGTCTGTCTAAATCCCACTGAAGCCTTTAAGCATCATCCACACAACTCCTGTTTCCATCTAATTTTGTGTCATCAACAAACTTGGAAATATTACAATTGGCTCTGCATTCAAATATTTGATAGAGATCACGAACAGCTGGGTCACAATCGCTGATCTTGGCACTATCTTACTAGTCACAACCTGCCAAATGGGGAATGACCCATTTCTTCTTAATCTCAGTTTTCTTTTTGTTAACTAATCCTCAATCCTTGCCCCCTACCCAATGTGCACTAATTATGTTTGCCAAACTCCTGCATGGGACCTTATCAAAAGTCACCTACAAATCCAAGGCCATATGCCTTGGCTCCTTTATATCCACGCTGGAGGTAATAACTTGAAAAATTCTAACAGATTTGTCAATCATAATTTCACTTTCATAAATCCATGCTGACTTTGCTCATCATATCATTATTTTCTAAGTGCCTAGTTATCACACCCTTTATAATAGATTCTAGTATCTTCCTACTGCTGATATGAAGGTAACAGGTCTGTAGTTCCCCATTTTCTCCCTCTTTCCTTCCTGAAATAGCAGAGTTATATTTACAGCCTTCAAATCCACAGACACTGTTCTGGAGTCAGTAGAATTTTGAAAGATGATCACCAATGCATCCATTGTCTCTACTGCCACCTCTTTCAATACTTTGGGGTGTATATTCTCAGGGTCCTGGAATTTGTCCCATTAATTTTGCCAATGCTACTTTTTTTAATAATGCTGATTATGTTCAGTCCCTCATTCTCTTTAGTCCATTGGATCTGGAGGTTTTTTCTTTCTGGGAGGTTTCTTTCTGTTATGACAGACCCGTAGGACTAAATCTTACCATATTTTGACTAAACGTCAATTTTGTTGAGTTTCATGAAGGTTTTGACTCTGCAAGGCCCAGTGAGTTTTCTCTCACTATCATCCCAAAGCACCTCAATAACTATCTACAATTCCCAAGGCGCCCCTCTTGATGCTAGCCTGATTTTCTCACTCACCATAGTCAGAGGTATTTTTCCCAAAATAGATTGGTATCCCCGGCAGCAGCACCATGTTTGACCATCTGTTGTGCCCCCAGGCAAGTACTGGCATTGTGGAGTTTGGTGGGCACGATGGCAGACAAGGAGAAATTGGTGCCCCACTTTGCGGGCAGGGATCTGGAGGTTGTGGTGAATCGGGTGGTGCAGAGGAGTAATGTCCTCTTCTCTGATGAGAAGACCATGCACCAAAGCATGCCAGCCTGGCCTGAGATCACTACTGAGTCAGGGTGATCTCTACGGTTCAGGGGAAGAGACACCAAAGAAATAAATGGTGCTGAATAAATTATTGGGCCTGTGGGCTAACAAATACCCAAGGCCCTGATGGACATCATCGTAAGGTCTTAAAAGAAGTGGCTAGTGAGATAGTTGATGCTTTGGTTTTAATTTTCCAAAACTCTTAACTTGAGGACAGTACTATTAAATTGGAAGACAGCAAACATAATTCCTTTATTCAAAAAGGAAGGGAGACAGAAAGCCGGAAACTACAGGCCAATTACCTTAAACTTTATCATAGGAAAATTGGTAGAAGCTATTGTTAAAGAGGTGAGGCCATTTTGATAAATTTAAGTTAATTCGGCAGAGTCAACATGGTTTTGCAAAAGGGAAATCATGTTTGACCAGGCTATTAGAGTTCACTGGGAATATAACGTGTTCTGTAGATAAAGGGGATCTAGTGAATGTACTATACAAAGGCTTCTAAACACCATTTGATAAAGTGCCACATCAGATATTATTGCGTAAAATTAAAGCTCATAGCGTCAGGCATTTGGCATGTATACAAGATTGGTTGGTCAACAGGAAGCAGAGTGGAGGAATGAATAGATCTTTTACAGATTGTCAAAATGTAACAAGTAATGTGTTACCTAGGAGCACAACTGTTCACAATTTATATAAATGATTTGGATGAAGGGGCCCAAGTTATGGCAGCCAAATTTGCTGACATCACAAAGATAGACAGGAAAGTAAATTGTGAAGAGGACATGAGGAGGCTACACAAAATTACTGATATGTTAAGTGAGAGGGCAAAGGTGTATACATCATAGAATCCCTACAGTGTGGGAGCAAGTCCACACTGCCCCTCTGAAGAGCATCCCACCCAGACCCATTCCCCTACCCTTTCCCTGTAACCTGGCATTTCCCATGTCTAATCCACCAAACTTACACATGCCTGGACACTACAGGCAATTTAGCATGGCCAATCCACCTAACCTGCACAGCTTTGGATTGTGGGAGGAAACAGGAGCACCTGGAGGAAACCCATGCAGAATGTCCAAACTCCACACAGACAGTCATCCAAGGGTGGAATTGAACCCAGGTCCCTGGTGCTGTGAGGCAGCAGTGCTAACCACTGAGCCACCATGCTGCCCCAATGCAATCTTGGAAAATGTGACATTATTGATTCCAGCAGGAAGAATAAAAAAGTAGACTATCATTTAATGGGGAGAGATTGCAGAACTCTGAGTTGCAGAAGGGTGAGGATGACCTCAAACACGAATTGCAAAATGTCAGAATGCAGGTACAGCAAGTAATTAGGGAAGCTTATAGAATGTTAACATTTATTGTGAGGGGGATTGAATACAAATTTATAGACATTATGATTTAGTCATATGGGACACTAATGAGACTTTAGCTGGAGCACTGTGCACAGTATTGGTCTCCTTATTTATGGAAGGATGTGAACATGGATGTTGGCAGCAGTTCAGAGAAGGTTTGGCAGGCTAAAACCTTTACTGAGATTGTTTCTTATGAGAAAAAGTGGGACAGGCTAGACTTTAACAGCTGAAGTTTAAAAGTGTGAGACAGTTTGATTCAAATATAAGATCCTGAGGGGTCTACAGTATATAGATATAGAAAGTATCTTCTTCCTGTGGGAGAATATAGAACTTGGAGTTACTGCTTAAAAGTTAAGAGTTGCCCATTTAAAACAAAGATTAAGTGATTTTGTTTTCACTGTCCGAGGACTGTGGTTCTTTGGAACTTCTATCTGAAAAGGTCGTGGAAGCAAAGTCCTTGAATATGTTTAAGGCAGAGATGAGTAGTTTCTTGTTAAGAAAAGGTTGTAAGGTCATAAGGTTATCAGGGTTAGGCAAGAAGGCGAATTGGAGGTTACAGTCAGATCAGCCATAATCTTATTGAATGGTGCCTGACCTATTCCTGGTTTTAATTGTATTTTTTTAAATTCATTCATGGGATGAGGGCATTGCTGGCTTGACCAGCATCTATTGCTCATCTTTCCCAGTTAAGAGTCAACCACATTGCTGTGGGTCTGGAGTCACATGTAGGCCAGACCAGGTAAGGATGGCAGTTTCCTTCCCTAATTACTTGCCATACCTGCATTCTGCAATTCATGTTTGAGGTCAGCCTCACCCTTCTGCAGCCTCTCCCCATTTAGATGATAGGCTACTTATTTTATTCTAAAGGATATTAGTGAACGAGATGGTTTTTCCCTGACAATTGACAATGGATTCATGGTCATCATTAGATTCTTAATTCCAGATGTTTTTTTACTGAATTCAAATTCCACCTTCTGTCATGGCAGGATTTGAACCTAAGTTCCCAGAACAATACTTGGGTCTCTGGATTAACAGTCCAGTGATAATACCACGAGGCCATCACCTCCCCATGTTCCTTTGTAAGTAAATCCATAGTACCAACTATCTTATTGGTAAACCCTGCTTTATTTGTGCCTTTTCATTTGTTTTATGCAAAGTGAGATAATAATGCATTCCAACAGTACAATCTTGCTTTCCTCATCAAAGAGAGTGAGAAGAAAAGGGAAGAGTAGTAGGGGCCAGTTTCAAATCCCATAGCCAGGAAGGCTGGGCAATGACCCATCAAATGTTTTACTACCAGTAGCAGTGAGGATGCCTGTGCCCTCTGCACACTTTTTAATGCTGCCTTCTCAACAGGTAAGTGCCTACGATCAAACCTGTGTCTTATATTGTGTTTGTTGTGAATGTGAGTGTCTTAAACTTAGTTCAGTTTGCCAATCTACAGGGAAGCATTGAAAGGAATGCCCTGTTTAATTAGATGACTCACAGCAGGGGAGCCCCAGACTCATAATTGAATGTTTCTGTAAGGGGATACTTAAAACTGCGATGGCATAGTGTGCATCGAGCTTTCTGCTGAATTTAAGTTCTCTTGAAATAAAAGCAGAAAGTACTAGAGATATTAAAGCAGTAAGGGAAACTGAGTTCATGTTTCAGGTAGATGATGTTTCTTTGCGTTAAAATATGCAATTTTTAAGCAAGCACAAAGCCATGGAATGTGTGCAAGACTGTGCGTCTGTGACAGAGAAGGGGCGAGTGTCGGGAATGAGGTGGGACAGAGAGAAGGGGGGAATGAACTGTGGTGAAGGTTCTAATAAAGGACAGGACAAGAGTGATACAACATCAAATCTTAAACAATGATGCAAAGCCAAATTGGCCAAGTAAAGAAACAAAAGATTGACCAAGAGGAAGTGCAAATGAAAATGGCAGAATCATAGAGGGAGTAGCAACTGTCAGCTCCATAAAGAGTGAGTGCAGAATCCTTCTCTAAATACTCCTCTATTTTCTTCATTATTTTAGTTACCTCAATGGACAAGAGGACTTTTGTAAATGTGATTTTTAAACGATGCGTCATGAAAGCTTTGGCGACGTGGAACCTTGACTATGCAAAAATTCCATTTAAAAGCTTCATTCTGTTGATCAGAAATATTTTCTGGAGTTATCTTCCACATTTCCATGTGTCCTTTTACCCAAAGACATCAATTCTGACTGGTGGGTAATGGATTGGCATTCAATCACCTGAATCTGCAGAAACATGGCAGCTTGATTCTGAGGTGCAGGTCCCATTGACATCATGCCATGAGCTGTGTAACAACTATATGAGTACAATTCAGCTTGCACTGAATGACCACATATCAAAGTAAGTTTGAGGATCATGGAGGATGAGGGTTCTGAGGTGTCAGTCCAGATTTAGTGACTACAGAAGTCATTCAAAACTTCCTTTCAAAGATCCTCTTCTTATCTATCACCAATGCAACAGCCTGAAGCCTGAACTGTACAGGCTGATCAGTCATTACCTAAATAACAGTTGGGGCCTGATATTTGTCATACAAACTCTACCTTCCATATTAAACTGGCCCATTGTTTTAACCAGGCAAGCACTTTGGACAACTGGCACTGAAGATATTACTATGGAGGTAAAGTTCATTAAAGATAGCGATAGTATTAAAAATTGACCCTAATTCTCTATCAAGCATTCTCAGATAAAGACTAAAAGTTAAAAATGCAGTAATCCTGTTCTAAGAACCTACATTAAACCCACTTTCAAATATGTAAGATGAACGTCAGTCAGAAAATCAGACACTGTGGTGGTGAGCCATTTTGAACCTCTGCCAGTCAAATGCGATTGATGTTTAATAGAGTTTAATGTCTTACTAGGCCATTTCTAGGGGCAGTTAAGAGTCAACAGTCTCTCTGTGGGACTGGAGTCACATGTAGGCCTTGCCTTGTATAATTGGCAGATTTTGTCCCCTGCAGGGCATTAGTAAATCAGGTGGGCTTTTGCAATAAACCAATAGTTTTAATTAAAAATCTTAATTCCACAAATATGAAATACAAAGACAGAAATTCTTTGAAAATTAAACTTAATAACAGTATTTTACAAAAAAACCTTTTTCACACTGCATTTAATTTAGTTTGCTCTACTTTACTTGGTTTAAGCCTAGTTTAATTAGACTTACAGTTTTTACAACATGACTTCTAATAATCATTCTTTATATCCTCAGTAAAAACCGAAAGAACTGCGGATGCTGTAAATCGGGAAAAAAACAAAGTTGCTGGAAAAGCTCAGCAGGTCTGGCAGCATCTGTGGAGGAGAAAACAGAGTTAACGTTTCGGGTCCAGTGACCCTTCCTCAGAACTGATGGTGGCTGGGAAAACATCAGTTTATATGCAGAAAATAGGGAGGTGGGTTGGGTAGGGAGTAAACGATAGGATAGAGCCCAAAGAGAGAGAAAGACAGTTAGACAGACAAAG
Organism: Rhincodon typus; assembly: GCF_021869965.1. Taxonomy (NCBI): domain Eukaryota; kingdom Metazoa; phylum Chordata; class Chondrichthyes; order Orectolobiformes; family Rhincodontidae; genus Rhincodon; species Rhincodon typus. Next base: position 9,647 of record NW_025972519.1, read on the forward strand.
GAGTTGCTAACGATC
>NW_025972520.1:0-9661 GCF_021869965.1 Rhincodon typus
AGATGCTGTGTTCATCCAGCTCTACACTTTGTTATCTCAGATTCTCCCAGCATCTGCAGTTCCTATTATCTCTGCTCTTGTACATTCTCAGTTTTCATTACACCATCACCAATCATGGGGCAGTGTTACCTGTGATAAAGGTTCTGACAATGCTATCCTCCTATCTCTCATTAAAATTCTCCATTTCTCTTCTCTTTTAAGACATCCCTTAAACCCTGTCTCTGGAGGAGTTTTTTGGTTAGACAGTGTAACATTTATGGTCCCCTTGCAGTACAGAATCTGAGTGCTGTTGAAAAACAGGGCGATGGTGTCAAAGCTTTTCACCATGCACTGATGAGGACAGAACCGTAAGATCCTAAATCCCAGCACAAACAACAATTTATACTTCATGAGAACACAGTACTGATTTACCTTTCAGACAAAACAGTCAAATCAGCTGCAATTCCTTGGATGTGTTAGTTGCAAAATCCACAAATTAGTCTGTTCTCTACTGCTGTCTACCACAAATCCAACTTAATTTCAGTGGTCAATATGCACATTTGAATTCCTACAGTTCTACATGCTAAAAGATTGCCATCGCAGTAATCTTCTAATTAGGGCCCAGTTTGTTTGCTCACTGTGCAAGCACAATGCCAAAATAGGGTGCAACAAAGTTATCCTGTGTAATAATGGCATCCCCTGGTCAGATCATTGCTTGCTGTATATTGTGCAAATGGGCCTATGGCCATCGCTTTTAGGACTAAGTAGAAGACACAAATTCTGTTTCTCTCTCCGTAGATGCCGCCAAATCGGAGTTTCTCCAGCACTTTGCTTTTCATTACAGATTTATAGCATCCACAGTATTTTACTGAAAAGTACCAAGTCTGCTCGGATTATCCTGGCAGGGGAAAGTGTCTCAAAATTGAGCAAAAGGGGAGGCAAGCCATTTCACGTTGCTCCTCTACATTAGCATGCAGGTGGCATTCTCCATTAACGGGACACTGTCATCAACCTTAAAAAAAAAACGGTAAATTACATATCAACGTACAAGGCAGTATATGAATTTTACTACCTGTGAAATGTCAGGTGTGCAGACTAATACCCCAAACACTGGCAGATTGCACTATACCTTGGTTGTTTGCATCAGGCAGAGTACTGACCGTACTCAACCAGCCTACGAAAGCCTGTTGTGAATTTAAATCAAAACTTGGTTGTTAACTCTTTCCATCACATAATCTCTGGCAGAGGCCCATTCTCCAACCAATAAGTACCTTCTTCACCTGCAAAGTATAAACTCTTGTTCCCTTAGAGATTGGATTTTCTTGCAATTCAGTCCAGACAAGTGGAAGACAAAAAAGTCTAACACTATGCCTCTTTTCTTCAAGCAACACTTAATTTCTAATATTTGCTCAAGATATGATGCTAAATGGTGTTTTGCTATGTTAAACTTTTACATAAATGCGACTTGTTATTTTCAAAAGAGAAGAGATAACATGTATTAAAACAATGCCAAAAACCTATACTGTTAAACAAGGTCTGAATCAGTTTCTCTAATGAAACAGCATACAATACACTTGTTTTGCTCCAAGGTCACAATCTTCCATTTAGGTGTATGGAAATTATATTTTGAAAGGATAATTTGCAGACCTCACTCCTATCATGCCTCTGATAGACAATACTGACCCCCACCTATCAGTTAAAGCTACATACAGCGGAAGGATAAAGTCAATTCAATACCTGTGCAAGACAGCCAAGTGTTGTAGGACAGAGTTCTTATTAGACTAGAAGCCCTCCAATACTTTAAAAAACAGTCAGTCAGTCAGTCAGTCATTCTTCCTGGGTGACAGGAGATCGTGAGATAGCAAACTGACTTTGGGAATGTTACAGAAAAGTACAATCACAATCTTATACAATGTCCATGCACTCACTTTCCTGCAGAGGTCACTGGATACAAGTCAAACAATGCTAAGTTACAATTTCTGTCAAAAGCCCTCAGCATTGTACCCATGACAGTATCTGGAGCCATCATCAGTACTAACAGAATAATATACAGATCTTAGAAATACTGTTTGAAATTTGCAGTAGATTCTGCAATGTCTGCAAGCTGTCTTCACAACCATTTTTTGAAAGAAAAATCACAAATAATTGAAACTTCAATAATGATTAACATATTAGAATGTGTTCATTAAGCTAATCAGAAGTCAACTTCAGAAAATACAGAGTGCTCCATAGTTTCTTCATAAAGAATCCAACAATTCTTATGTGCAACTCAGTCTCTCAAAGCAGATATCTCTTTGGATTAGACTACAGTTTTGTCCCAGGTCTAATTCACAAAAAGCAAATGTTTTTATTGGTAGTCCCCGAACATCTGCCAATTTAACACAAATTCACGCGTGGCAAGGCACACAGAGGAACACTGCTTACGATGTTCAAGATGCTTTTGAAAAATGATCAACATGCAGCTGGTCTTGGTTTCACACTGATCAATGCATCGAATGTAAATTGAATATGAAGGCCCAAACTGACTGCTTCAAAGCAAGGCCTTCGCTCTGCTTCTCTGCTATCAGATTGGGTCCCAACACCTCATTCAAGTTGCATAACAAGTTACATCCAGGTTGTGAACACAGTACATTTACTAGCACAATCAGCTACTCAATTTATTAAAGCTTCAGTATATGGTTCAATTAGTTTAATTTTGTAGTTTCCAAACTTTCTTCCCCCCTCCTGAAGTCACAGATAGCTCCCGAGATGCAAAGCAGCTTTCGTACGCTGGCCAAGAGGCCTTTTTTGTTTACATAAAGTATCCTTTAGCTCAACTGCTGATATAGGCAGACAATGACAGACTCCAATGGAGACCATAATCATAATCCAGAAAATTGTCTAGATTTCCTACAAGTATCCAAAAAATTCTAGTGTCCCAATCACCAACTGTATGGGTTGTCTTGTGACATTCTGGTAATGTCCCTGGCTCTGAGATAGAAGCTCTGGGTTTGAGTCCCACCCTAGAACCTAATGAATATGAAAGATGCATATGTAACATAGCTAAGCAGGTTGTGCATCAATCTTCTTGAAGTGTCAATGGTGCACGGTTACAGCACAAGAGTCTTGTGGAGTGATGCCTTTCTGTCTACAGTCTCCGGTGACAGACTGGTGTCCTGTTCCAGGGAAAAATAACTGTGGGAACAGATGCAAGTATATGATTTGCCTGCTTCATATGCCACTAAAACGTGGAAAGAGAAGAATCATTAACACTGCAAAACCTGAAATTAACCCTGAAGCCTTGTACATATTGCCCCGCACAAGCTGGCTTAACTGAAGAAAAAAAACTTATGAAACATGGTATGAATTTGAAGCAGACAGCATAAGTAAGTGACCCATTAATGAAATCTAATCCACTTCAAAGTTTAAATGGCACAATTTAACACTTATTAGTGTGCTGTATCTACATGTATTTTTTCCACAGATACAACAACAAATATTTATGTAACACCTTTAATGCTGTGAAGTGTTCCAAGGTACTTCACAGGAGTGTTATTAAACAAAATTTGAAAGCAAACATAAGGAAAGCTTAAGACAGGCAACAAAAAGGGCTGTTATTCAACGAGCCAATAAAAATTGTTAAGAGATTGCATAGTATTAAAAAAAAATCAAAGAGTCAATGGGTTGACAGTCCACACAAACCTCTACTGAAAAACTGAAAGAACTGCGGATGCTGTAAATGAGAAACAAAAACAGGAATTGCTGGCAAAGCTCCGGTCTGGCAGCATCTGTGGAGAGAAACCAGGGTTCATGTTTCGGGTCGAGTGACCCCTAAGGAAGGGTCACTGGACCAGAAACACTAACTCTTGATTTCTCTCCACAGATGTTGGCAGACTTGGCGAGCATTTCCAGCAATTTCTGTTCAAGCCTCTACTCAGTCTGGTTGTCATATCCTCTCATTCCTTGCTTGTTTATTTAGCTTCCCCTTAAATGCATCTATGCTGTTTGCTTTAACCAATCCATGCAGTAACTGGTTTGACATTCTCAGAACATACGTGGTGTAAGAAATTACTTTCTCCTAAGTTCCCTATTGAATTTATTAGTAACAGTTATATGTTTATGTCTCCTAGTTCTGTTCTCCCTTATAAGGAAGTATTATTAAAAATGACCGCACCCTATGCTTAGTGACTGGCTGTGGCACACAGCAACCGAAAACCATTTGAGATATAAACAGCACATAGTATGACTGAATATCTGAAAGTTACACATACACCCATAAAAATATTCAAGGCCGATACAGGCAGATTTTTAATCATTAAAGGGTAAAGGGGATAAAACTGGAAAGTGGAGTTGAGGATTATCAAATCAGCCATGATCTCATTGAAAAATGGAGGAGACTCAATGGGCTGAATGGTCTTCTTTTGCTCCTACATCTTATAGTCATCCAGCCTCCATTCCACAGAAGGGATTGATCTGAACATAAGCAACATGCCTAGTGTTTGGTCAATGATTTCAGACATTTACTGCATCTTGAAGATTAAATTCAAATCACCGCTACTGGTAGATGGTGCACGAATAACCTAAATGTTACCTTTTGTAACGTGGGTTTATCAGATTTTTGTCTAAGCTTTGGAAAAACTCTATCCTACTGTTCTATCTACTTTTCACTGAAAACTTAACAGATTGATCTTAGATCAAAATAATTAAGTGTGCCTTTACTAATAATGGCCCCAGTGGCAGATTAAACCCATTATTGGGTAAACATGGACATTAACAAGCTATTGTGTCTATAAATTACTGTTTCTCAACCAAGACGTTTGTCACTTTCAGATGACAAAGTAACACCTACATTCGATCACTAGGATGCCAGAATATTTCACCTCCTCCATCCAACACACCAGGATTTCTTTATAACTGTTTTATAAGTTACAATTGCACAACTTACGTGCAAAGCTCCAACTATCTGATCAAGACATGGCATCTACTTTCTGCATAAGTGGGCATAAAATTCACATAAAAACATGACTGCTCAGTTACACCTGGAGCAAGTCTCAAAATGAAACATTTTTCCAAAGTTGTAGCATTTCTCCCTCTTCCAGTTCACTTTTCTCCTGGCAAAGACAGTAATGCACCAAGGTACTGCTTTATGCGTCAGCCACTTTTCAACACCCGACAAACTACAGGCAACTCTTCAAAAGGTGAACTCAATACTCTGGCCAGTTGTGGACACAATATTGTAGCAGTAACCACTTTTCATTTTATGGGGCATTTCAACTCCAGTTACTGAAAAGCAAAAAAAAGCATAGAGCTAAGAGAGGTCAATAACTTACATTGTCTCCACTGCTGAGAATCTTGGTTCAGTTCCACACAAAATCAACCCAGTTACCCACTGAGCTCCATCATAAATATTTGATAATCGAAGTAGCCAGCTCTGTTACACACGAAAGGAACCTTTGAAGAGTCCATGGGCCTACTACCCTGGTGTACAGTGTACAGCTTGTATCTGCCAAACAGCTAGAAGTCATACATTTTATAACTATAAAAGCCAAAAAGGATGTAAACGTTACTGTGCTAAAGTTGTCAAAACACAGCAAACAAGAGGGATTGGTAGCAATTTGCTCCTCCTACCTAACATAGCTTAATCTCAGTCTCAAATGTGAAAACAAACTCATTATCATGAGAGATTTTCCTCCTCTATTAAATGTGATTGAGCGCTCACATTGTATTCTTGCTGATAGATACATTACTGCTATCTACTGGTAAGCTAGTTATAAGAGAGAACTACATTTTTGCATTCTAAAAGGTTTCTCTGGAGAACACATACCTTTAAATGTAAATTACATAATGAACCTATACAAGTGGCATCAATACAGATAAGCTTTGCTTTAATGAGACAATTGTTCGCTAATTTTGTTTAACTCCATTTGCTCTGCTGGGGATCAAAGTCTCCTAGGCTGCTGGGATTGAAATAACAGTGTGGAGCTGGAGGAACACAGCAAAGGAGCAGGAAAGCTGGCGTTTCGGGTCAGGACCCTTCTTCAGAAATGGGGAAGGGGCTTAAACTCTGAAATAAATGGGGGGGGGGGGGGGGTGGGGTGGTGGTTGGGCTGGGAAAGATAGGTGGGATGGTGATAGCAGGTAGATAGTGGTGGGGATTGGTCAGTGAGGTGGGAGGAACGGATAGATGGGAGAGAAGATGGACAGGTAAAGGAGGCAGGGATGAGAGGGAGGGTTGGTCTTGGGATGAGGCCAGGGGTGGGGAGATTTTGAAGCTAGTAAAGGTGGGATGGCAATAGGTGAGTGCAGGTAGGTGGTGGTGGGGATTGGTCAGTGGGGTGGGAGGAGGGACCTTCCAGAGGGACTGTGCTCTCTGCAACTCCCTCGTCCACTCCACACTCCCCTCTAGCCCCACCACCTCTGGCATCTTTCCCTGCAACCGCTGGAGGTGCTACACCTGCCCCTACACCAACCCCCTCACCTCCATCCCAGGCCCCAAAAAAACCTTCCACATCAGACAGATGTTCACCTGCACATCCGCTAATATGGTATATTGTATCTGCTGTTCCTGATATGGCCTCCTCTACATCAGTGAGACCAAGCGGAGGCTCAGAGACCGCTCTGTAGAGTGCCTATGCTCGGTTCGCAACAAATGACAACACCTCCCAGTCGTGAACCACTTCAACTCTCCCTCCCACTCCCTGGACGACATGTCCATCCTGCCCTCCTCCAGCGTCACAACGACACCACCTGGAAACTGGAGGAACAGCACCTCATATTCCACCTTGGAACCATAAAACCCAATGGTCTCAACGTGGACTTGACTAGCTTCAAAATCTCCCTTCCCCTGGCCTCATCCCAAGACCAACCCTCCCGCTCATCCCCGCCTCCTTGACCTGTCTGTCTTCTCTCCCACCTATCCGCTACTCCCACCTCACTGACCAATCCCCACCACTGCCTACCTGCTATCACCATCCCACCGACCTTCCCCAGCCCAACGCCACCCTCCTCCCCCATTTCTGAAGAAGGGTCCCAACCCGAAACATCAACTTTCCTGCTCCTCTGATGCTGCCTGGCCTGCTGTATTCCTCCAGCTCCACACCGTGTTATCTCAGACTCCAGCATCGGCAACTCTTAGTATCTGCTGGGATTGAAGGCTCTCTTCATCTCCTGTTTCAGGGAAACTGACTGGGACAGTATCAAGCCTGTTTTCTGGGGCTCTTGTAGCACAGTGGTAGTGTCCCTGCCTCTAAGTCAGGAGGCCCAATTTCAAGTCCCACTTGCTCTGGAGATGACAGAAAATATCTCAACTCTGTTCTTAATGAGTGTGAACCCACATCTCAATTCAGCCAGAATCCTGGTTTAAAACTGGCAATCTCTGAAGCTACTAAAGTTTACTGGCCATGTCAAAGTGAAATCACACCAATACAGTAGAGCATATTTGCTTGCAGTTGCGGTTACACCAGAGTTTTCAAGTACCATAAAAAGTGCTTTATTTTGAATCCAACGTAATGGTGCATCTTACATAACTCACCCAGCAGGCTGTTTCCAACTTGGATAAACTTGAAAGAGGCATGTGGACTGCCACAAATTTTAAATTTTGGCCACCAACTCTTTTCTTTGATGAGCTTAGTGTATTAAGTAAATTTTATGTTAGTAATTAAGTAAATTGTGAAAACGTGATCGGGTACAACATTTGTCCTGGGGCCACTTTTGTTGCATAAATAAAATTTGTGAACAAAATTAGGTTCAAGCAGATGCAGTGTAAAACCTGCATTCAAATTATACACTAATTGTGCTAATTGAGATAACAAGCACTGTTGATCGCTCTCCTCCAGTCAACAAGCGGTCTGTAATATTACTGCAGAGACACAAGCTGTTGGCTTTCATGTTATTGTGTTAGCCATTAAATGATTCGGAGTCATTAATTGATTTATTACTGTTGCCTGGAAGTACAGCATTTCAAATAGAGAATGACGTAGGTCACAACTTATAGAAGAAAACATGAGATAGAACGGTGTCCTTACATTATTTGTCGGACCCCATTCACACAGTCCCTTGACACCAGGGTACAAATGACAGCGTAGATTTGGCTGCATACCCAGAAACCTGCTAACCAGAGTGGCATGCCAGCAGAAGGAACAAGCATAAATGCCAGTCCTTTGTACAGGGAAACCTATCAAGGCCTATGTGCCAAGGATTAATGATGCACTCACATTCACACTATTCAGACCACAAATGGATATTCTCAATTTTTACTACCAAACCCTTAGAAGCCCTTTAATGCAGTTTCTCTGTGCCCCAATCAGCCAACTGAGGTCCAGAAGGTATCCTCTTCCCTAAACCCCAAAACAGTCTTGTTGTCTAGATTTGATTTTATCTAGCTCCAAGAGCATTTATTCCTTCCTTAAATGGCCAAACAAGAAGCAAGATATCTTGCAATCCAACTTCAAAAAAACAAAACAATTATGGATGAACAAGGTTCTATAGTGTTTCTTAATTCAATGATGTTAAACTATCCCCAGTCACTGCAGTATTGGTTCTTGAATTATCCTAGAATGTTTGCCTCTGCTACTCGATCCAACAAAAAATCATTCCGTGTGTTGGCTACAGTGTGCAAAGATGAATGGTCTTGGTTCATCTTGAACTCGTCATTTACTAGTAAGAGCCTGAGAGTCTTTTTTTCCACTCAATTAACTTTCAAGTACATTCCAGATTTACCTTTCTAATTTTATCATAACAATTGTTAAACTTAAAATAACTATTCTAAAGCCTCATTCCAAAACCAGATCTGTCCAGACTTCCCTGATAGCACAGTCTTGTGCATTTCTGCACTGTGCAATGTTTTGATTATGTGGACCGTCGCAACTAGACACAGCACTCAGGAGGTTGTCTGATCTGAGTGCCAGAGTTTCAATTCTTCTAATTGTGGATATTTTCCAACCAACCTGTTCAGAGATAATTTTCCCACTTGTATTCTACTGCTTTGGTTCTATACTCAGTTTGACTTTGATAGTTACTACTACACATTAGTTAAACATTAAGTCAATTAGACTAGTCTCCTCCCTTAGCCTATTCCAATTTCCTAATCCATTGCAAAGCAATGGACTATATGTTGTCTATTTTTCCATCCTACGGAAGGCATTTGACATTGCTAAACAATGGATGAAATTTAACACAGACAAACTTACATATTTAGAACAACTCATTCTGCACTTTGAGCTCCCCCCTCTGGTTTCATTTTGGAGTCCAATAAGTTGCAATTTAACTCCACTGAAGCATTAAAATTTGGAAGTATAAAAAGGTGATGAATTATCTTAATTACTGAATAGACTTAGTCCCAACTTCATTTACAATACTGAACGCAAAAGGGACTGGAAAGGAAACACACACTTCTGTAGGCAAAATATCTAATTTCATGACTGTAAACTGATCTTTCACTACATCCTAGGATTTTGAGAGGTGGCTACAGAGACGGAAGCTCACTATCAGTGCATTTGCTAAGAGCCTTTAGATTCCAGAGAAGTCCCTAAGAATTGGCAAACCACCAGCAAAACACCTTACGCAAAAGGGGAGGGAGAAAAAAAGAAAAACAAGTAACCATAGGCCAGAGATAGTAGGAACTGCAGATGCTGGAGAATCTGAGATAACAAGGTGTGGAGCTGGATGAACACAGCAGGCCAAGCAGCATCAGAGGAGCAGGAAG
>NW_025972521.1:0-9661 GCF_021869965.1 Rhincodon typus
CTACTGTGGCACTGAGGGTAAACCTTCCAAAAGCATTGCTTGTGTATCACAGCCATTAGTGAGATTGACTCGTAACATTGCATGATGTGGTCAGGAGTGTTGGGAGCCAGCATTTGTACTCCACACAGTAATTCACAAACAGCATTTTGTGCTCACAGATGTCCTTCACCTGGACTATGTGGGTTTATGTCTCATTCTGCGTCCAGAGGAGGGAAAAGGCCGGACTGAGTGAAAGATAAGGATGGTAAAGTGGGAAAAAAAGCAAAGTTCAACAAGGTTAGTGGGAATCTGACCCAGAATAGTTCATCAGAAAAGGCAGCAAACAACTGTACTGTCAAATCTCAAATATCTAAGGCTACAAAATCAATACATTGCTCTCCGTTGATCCAAATAAAACTGAAACGTTGCCCAAAGGTGAAGCCTTATCCCTCTCAGAATGAAACACTAACCCCTTCGCTCTGGGTATAATGGCAGCTGTTCCCATCTTTATGGTTTACTTGTTCTTTAGATGGTGATGGAAGGAAACTGTGGTCGCAATTCAAGATGGGAGTCAGACTCAGCCTTTTAGTCTAGGTCGCTATCTGGTTCCGAACTGGTGAATGGGAGAATGGGAAACTTCATATCGATGAGTCAAAATTCAGGAATAGGTACCGATAGACCTCTTGATACTCGCTGGCAAGATCCCCATCTCAGCGTTAAACACCTGGTTGGAGAGTCGGACATTTTCCTTTCAATGTCAAGAATCTGTTTTCCATTGATCTCACCCTACTTTTCCAACTGACTCACCAAATCTCTCAGTAGCTGGGAAGATTCCACACATTGAAAGATAAATATTTTCAGGGAAAAGAACAATGATCCTTTTGAGAAAATAACAACAAGCTCACCATAAATGAAACACCATGGATGAAGAGAGATGTAAGGGTAAAATTAAAATAAAAGAAAACAGCATAAACTAATTACATAAACCATAAAGAAAAGGGTGTCAGCAGCAAACTCACCTTTTGGAGCCTCTACAAACTTCCAGTTATTTAAACAATGCAGCCAAATCACCCAACACACACATATATATAGAAACCTACAACAGGGAAGTGGGCCATTCAGCCCATCAAGTCCACACTGACCCTCTGAAGAGATCCCACCTGATCCCCTTAACCCTGCATTTCCCATATTCCCATCCACATCATTCTCAATTTAGCACGGCCAATCCACCTAACCTGTACATCTTTGGACTGTGGGAGGAAACCGGAGCACGCAGACACAGGGAGAATGCGCAAACTCCACACACAGTCACCTGAGGCTGGAATTGAACCTGGGTCCCTGGTGCTGTCAGATGGCCATGCTAACCACAGAGCCACCGGGCCACCCATTCTATTGTCTCTCTTCCAGAACAAGGTGATCCATAGCCAGAGAAAGCAGAGCAGGAAGGGAAGGCAACATACACACTGACATCTCCTGAACAGGTTTGTGGAAACAATGCTGTCGTTGTAAAAGCGGCCCTGACGGAGGCTGCTGTGTTCAGGATGACGGTATATTCCTGGTTCAATTCACCTTCTCAAATCCCCCTTCACCCTCTCCCTTTTAGCCTCGTGGAGTGCAAACTGTAGATAGTGTGATTACAAACTTCTTACCCCAGCCCCTGTCTCCACACAACCACTTCCCTCAGATTTCCTGCAAATTAGGTTTACAAAGATTGCCAGTGAGGTAAAGAATGCATTGATAGGGATAGTGCAGTTTATGGATTTACTAAAGCACATGCTAAAGTGTCACACAGTAGGCTTGCCACGATATTAAAGCCAATGGAATATAAGGGACAGCAGCAGAATGGATACGAAGTTGGTTGAGAGACAGGAAACAGTAGCCTTTTAGGCTAAAAGAAATCCTTTGGTGCGGTTTCCAGCAGGGTTCAAAGTAATAATTATTTTCAAGGGCTCCTCTTGAGGGTTATTATATGATTTTGGGGATGGTGAAGGCTACTTTTTGGTTTTCACGGACTACATTTCCATTCTCATTAACTCTTCTATTCGGTGACGCAGAGACATTGTAACATTATCTCTTGTGTCCATGTTGTTGTGTGGTAGTTTTGGACTCTTACAGAAACAGAATCAAAGGATTCATCGATAACCCTCAATGAATGTCCTTCTGCATCTTTACAGTTCTAAAATTCTGTGATCCTGTAATTAAGAACCATCCATTAACTTTAAAGCCACAACAAACTTGGAAAATATTGATTTTCTAGACATCACAGGATCTAAATTGGCACAAGACAGCAGGCAATATTGTAGTTTGCAATAAAAGCCACTATCTTAAACACATCTTTCATGCTGCTGAGATCAAAGTTTCTATTAGTTTCTATCATATATTCACAAAGCTCAAAGCAGCTCACCACCACCTTCTCAAGAGCAACTAGCAATAGGCAGTAACTGCTAGTCCAGCCATCAGAGTCAAAATCCCATGAATGAATAATTTAAAAAAAAATTAACCAGGCAATTACTACATGTTTTACTGCATCTGAGATCTCAATCTCAGATTTAGACTTAACAGTTTACAGCACTCATTACAATAACATCCACTGCGTGGTTCCATTCAGAGGTTCCTGAGCATAAGAAGCCTTAAGCTACATTTATTTGCAGGTAATTCATCATTTCAGTGATTTCAAGCTTTCCTGGCTCTTAGACAGCGGAATGTTCCTTTGTTGACAGGTTTGAAAATGTTCTTTCTTCTTTCCAGCCTCCCACTCACTCCATTTAGCCTTCTTCTCTGAGCCACCCTTACAATCTATCCCTCTCTTCTCATTTCCTTGCAACCTCATCCAGCCTCTCACCCAACTTGTAATCCCTCTCTGTCTCCAATTTCCCTCGCAGCCTCACTGTCTCCCCTACCCCCAGACTAGTGTGGCATTTCTATCTCTTTCTTGTCATCTTCCCGTATCATTCCAGGCCTATTGCAGCCTCCCCAAACTGCTCCCAGTCCCTTGTCATCTCTCTGCATGTCCCCAATCCCCTTGGGGTCTCCCCACCACTACCCTTATAGCCTCAGCTGTATCTTCTCACCTGCTTGAGGCTTCCCATCATCATCCACGACCACAAAAAGCTCAGAGGAGATTTGATAGAAGCATTCAAAATCATATGGAGTGTGGACAGTGTAGATATGGAGAAATTGTTTCTATAGGTGGAATGGTTGAGAACCAGAGGACACCATTTTAAGGAATGGCAAAAGAACCAAAGGTGGCGTGACAACTAAAACAGTTTTACTCAAAGAGTGTTTAAGATCTGATGTGCATTACCTGAGGGACTGGTGAGTGCAGAGTTTACAAAAAGGAATTGGATTACTAACCAAAGAGAGAAAGCATTGCAGGTCTTGGGGAGTTGATGGAGGAGTAAGAGTTTCCTTTACAGGCAGAGTTATGGATATGATGGGCAGAATGGAGTCCGGTGTTGTAGCATTCTATAACTCTTTGCTATAAAGTACACTGTGATTCATTTTGTGGTAGGATTGGAAAGTTGTTGACCAACGATGATGTTGGGAAACGATCTTGAGCAATCGGATGTCTGTGTCAGACAATCTGTTGGAGCGAAGGTGTCTTAGTTACTTCCTTGTTGCCTTCTCTTTATTCTTCCTCCTTCCCCTGACATGAGCTTTGATGGTCTGCTGGCAGCACTGTGCCCTCATGACAGTGATGTTGCTGAGGTTGCTGCAGGTCACCATGAATTTGGAGGTAAGCACCAGCAGATTTTGTAAATCTCCCTCCCAATTAATTGGTCCAAGCAATTGAATGACTGCTTAAGATTGCCAAAGATTTGCTCCGCACTGTTCTAAGTTCCTGTCCTCTCGTGTCCAAGTTAAGAGCGACAGTGAATTGATGGCCACTGGCGGTGTCATCCTCACCCTGGTGTGAAGCTGAAGTTTCTGTTGAAGGAGGGGGCAGGTTTTCACAGCCACTTCCTTGGTGAATTGCTGATACCTTAGACAGATCTTCTGGCTGAACGGGTTGTAGGAAAGGTGAACCTGGAGATCCCACGTAAATGGTGGCTTTTGTGGAGAGCACTCCCTCTCCCTTTCTGTTTGCAGTCCCCCTGCCCACAGTCGCAGATACATTTTCATAAAATATTGCAGACCTGGAGCGTTGTGATATGATGCACGGTTAGTACGTAAGGCATATTCATGATATTATCATTGTACCATAGCATGGGGCCCGAGTGTATAAAGATTTCAGGCTCCATCTGAGCTGGGGACATCTTAAAGCACGACACATTGACAAATTGTACTGCTGTTTGTAACTGAAAGCTTAGTACTAGCCCGGGCACTGAAGTGCCTGTGAGTCTAATAAATATCTGTTGAATCTTTCAATGCCATCTTACTCAGGTTTAGGGCTTATGTTGCAGGAGTTAACATAAACATTGCCTCGTCAAGTGCAAAAAATAACTTACTGGGTGTAAAATCACACCACAGTAACACTTCACAGAGGACCTCAACCACAGCGGCCGCAACTGTCACAAATCCCCCTCAGAAATCTGTCAGGATGCAGCAGCTTTAACTTCCAAATCCATTCCATAAGAAAGATGCTGTTGTACTTTCGGAATCGATGGCTGAACTTTTAAATGGCCTTAGTAGGAGGTTCCCCGTGCAGCTGAATGCATGCTGCACTGAGTGATTTGGAGAGGATGTGGACCACATTTGCAGAACGTATGTGTTCAATCAGTCAAAGGCTGCTTGATGGCATGGCCTGCCCATTGTGAAAGCTTCTGGAGTGTACGCGGGTCGCTCACTCTAACACACTTAGCTCTGTGTCCACCATTTTGATACTCTTCAGTTTATGCATTGGCTACATGTTACCATACTTTTCAGCCAATATTTTTTTGCAAGCGCTGATTTAGAGAGTTGAACTAAAGCTAAGTTAACATTTATTCTGAATTATTAGATTCTAGGGCTCCGCGTATGATCTTTTTTCAAAATAATTATTCTACCAGCACTGGTTTGGACCATTAATTGACAACCTTAATGAATTTGCTTGAAATATTAACCAACTTAGATTGTTGAGGAGAAGGCCTGTAACCCTGGTTGAATATCTTAATTCTCAGAATACTAATAACCAGCCTTTACTACCTCATGATATGTCAGCTTGATAGAAAAATAATTGAAAGGCCTATCAGAGGGCAATCTGTTGCTGCCATTTGACTTTCAAGTAATGATGGATGTGGCTATGTACGTTTTTTTCAAACATTTGACTGTAGGATCCTTCAAATATTTAACTAGATCTTCTATCACATGTGAATTAAAAGAAAACACAGATGAGTATTCACTGAGCAAATTTCTTTGAATTAGAAAGACAATGCTGATCAAAAAACAGGCCACTCAGTTCAACCATACAGGCCTGAGATTGTGCTCAACATAAACCTCCTCTGTATTGCCTCATCTGGCCCTATCCTCATGTCTCTCCATTTTTAAAAAATCTCTTATGTGCTTGTTCGATCTCATCTTAAAAAGAACCTACACTATTCAGCTCAACTACTGATGTGAGTGAGTTGCACAGACTCATAACTATCAGAGAAGAGAGCTTTTCCTGGAGTTTCTCACAGTTATTTATTAATGATTATTTTATATGGATGCCCTTTGATTTTGCTCTTCCTCACAAACGGAAATATTCTCGCTGTGTTGGCTTGATCAAAAATCATTAATAATATTAAAGATCACTAGGATGCCATCCCTCACCAACATACTCAACCTTTCGTATTAGAGGCAATGTGCGTGAGAGTGTGGGAATGTGCGTGAGAGTGTGGGAATGTGCGTGAGAGTGTGGGAATGTGCGTGAGAGTGTGGGAATGTGTGTGAGAGAGTCTGTGTGTGTGTGTGTGTGTGTGTGTGTGTGTGTGTGTGTGGGAATGTGTGTGAGAGAGTCAGTGTGTGTGTGTGTGTGTGTGTGGGAATGTGTGTGAGAGAGTCAGTGTGTGTGTGTGTGTGTGTGGGAATGTGTGTGAGAGAGTCAGTGTGTGTGTGTATGAGTGTGAGAGTGTGGGAATGTGTGTGAGAGAGTCTCTCCGTGTGTGTGTGTGTGTGAGTGTGGGAATGTGTGTGAGAGCATCTGTGTGTGTGTGTGAGTGTGAGAGTGTGGGAATGTGTGTGAGAGAGTCTGTGTGTGTGTGAGTGTGGGAATGTGTGTGAGAGAGTGTGTGTGTGTGTGTGTGTGTGTGTGAGAGTGTGGGAATGTGTGTGAGAGAGTCTGTGTGTGTGTGAGAGTGTGCCTGTGTTGAGTGTATGAGTGAGAATGTGGTTTTGTGAGAGAAGGTGTACACATAAGTGAATGTGACAGTGTGTGTGCGTGACAGTGTGTGTGAAAATGTATGTGTGAGAGTGTGTATGCGTGACAGTGTGTATGAGAGTGTGTGTGACAGATCGTGTGCTTGTGAGAGTGTGTGTGTATGTGAGAGAATGTGTGTGTGAGACAGTGTGCATACGAGTGTGTGCGTTCGAGAGAGTGCGCGGGTGAGAAAGAATATGTGAGTGAGAGTGTGTGTGAGTGTGTTTGTGACTGTGTGTGTGACAGTGTGTGTCTATGTGAGAGAGAGTGTGTGTGTGTGAGTGAGTGTGTGTTGTCTATGTGAGAGTGTGTGTGTATGTGTGTGTGTGTGTGAGAGAGAGGGTGTGCGAATGTTCGAGAGAGTGTGCAGGTGAGAGGGTGTATATGTGAGTGTGTGAGTGAGAGAATGTGTGTGAGAGTGTTGTGTGATACTGTGACTGTGTGTGTGCCCGTATGTGAGAGACAGTGTACATGTGTGAGAGGGTGTGTGTATGTTTGAGAGGGTGTGCTGGTGAGAGAGTGTATATGTGAGAATGTTTGGAGAGACAGAGACAGTGACAGATCACTCAGGGTATCCAAGTTGCTATAGCAACATGTGCATTTACCTGCATGTTGTAGTCTGGAGCTACGAATAGTGATGGTAGAGGCTCTAACTTTCTTTCCACTGCATGGCTGACCAGGTAATCCTCCCAACTCTTACCACCTGCCATTCATGTACATTCAAAAGATTTGCAGGTTGATCCTCAAGCTGTTTGGACACATTACGAATGCAACTTGCTTGGGCATCCAACAGTGCAGTCAAACCCCAGAACCTGTGGTTCAGAGACAAGAATACTATCCATTTCACCACAAGATCTGGCTTCCTGGTACCACTCTAGTAAATCTGTTTTATACCTTGTTCAATGCCTCTATTTCACTTTCACAGTAAGGCAATCAGGATATAAAGTATTATTCTAGGTGTGTTTAACCAAGGATTACCATAAGTTGATTATAATTTTTCTACTTATTAATTACCTATTAAGTTAATTATTAAACGCCAGTGTTTTCTTTACCTTTGTTACAGCTTGAATGCACTGTGCATTGCTTCCATGATTTTTGTCTTTGTATTTCTAAATCCTATTGTTCCTCTACCCAACTTCGACACCTTATTTTTCAAGTAACATCTCGCTTTTCTTACCAAAATGTAATAGCTCACATTTATCAAAGCTGAAATTTGTCCATTCGTTATAAGGATATCCTGCAAGGTTATCATAATGTTCCCATGGAATTCATTGCAAACCTCCTCAGCATTAATTATCCCCCAGTTTGGTGTCATCCACAGATTTAGAAAATGTGTGCTGAATTTTCTCGTTTTATTTGGTGAAGTATTTTTTTCATGGCGCCCAGTCTGCCATGCCCACAGGAGAAGGAGTAGGCCATTCTGCCCATTAAGCCTGGTCCACCGTCAGAGGTGTGCCATGATGACATGCTGAGTCTGGTACTTGTCAGATGCCAAGGTTCGTGGAAGGGATATGTGCGCACTTGGTGCCCAGTGATGTTGGCGCCCAGTGTGTAAGATGAAGGTCCGGGAGGAGCAAGTGAGGTTGGAAAGAAGACAAATGGAATGCTCTTCTTCATTGGTAGGGATGTAGAATACAAAGGTAGGGATATAATGATAACTCTGTACTCTAGTTGGTGAGGCAACAACTAGAGTATTGTGTGTCGTTCTGGTCACCACATTACAGGAAGGATGTAATTGTTCTGGAGAGAGAGCAGAGAATATTTACTAGAATGTTGCCAGGGCTGGAGGATTGAAGCTATGAGAGAGATTGGAGAGGTTGGGGTTGTTTTCCATCGAAAAGGCTGAGGGATGACATGATTGAGGTATACAGAATTGTGAGGGGTAGAGATAGACTAGGTGGGAGGAACCTGTTTCCCTTAGCAGACAGTTCAAAAAAACCAGGGGTCACAGATCCAAGCTAAGTGACAGAAGCATTAGAGGGGACGTGAGGATATCTCTTTTTACACAGTGAGTGGTTGGTGCCTGGAATTTGCTGCCTGAATTGGTGGTGGAGGGAGATGTCCTAAACTCTTAAAAAGTATGTGGATCTGCACCTTAAGTGCTGTAAGCTGTGGGGCTATGGGCCATGTGTAGGAAGGTGGGATTAGAAAAGGCATCCAGATGTCATTGGGTTAGCATGGACAAAATGGGCCAAAAAAACCGCTCTGTGCTATATCATTTGTATGGTTCCATGTGGTGAGCTAGAGTCATCAAGTAACTGCTCTGACTTTTGCGTTGGGAATTGTCACCGTCTAGTTTCTACCTGGCAGAGGGGAAATAGGGAAACCGCTGACAAATAAGGCAAGGTTCACTAATAATAAGATTTTAATACAGGCTAAAGCGTACAAATAGGCCTCTTGCCACTCATTAGTGAGAATCTTGTCTCAAAGCCTATTTAGTTACATTGTGGTCCCTGTTGTGATGTAGGAAACTCCGGAGCTAATTTTCACACAGTGACATACCAGAAGTTAAAATGTGGAACAGAATATTCCTGCTGTTCAAGTCATGTTGATAAAGATATCAACATTGGCCCTGACACAAGGGAGAACTCTGGTGTGCACCTGCGAAGAATGGCACAAGATCTTTTATGTCTGTCTGCGGAGACAGTCAAAGCCTTAGTTTTACATCTCATACAAAAGGTGGTGCTTTATCAGTGCAGCTCTCTCTCAGTAGCTGCAGTTGTATGTCAGCCGAGATTCACATCTCACATCTCCAGAGGTGAGCACTGGCCAAGATTGTATGCACACGTTATTGGAAAGCTCTCAAAGTAATTACCGAGTAAAATTTAGAACAGAATGCTTATTGTAACCATCTCCTCAAGATTTCTCTTAGCCACATTATCAGGCAGATGCTTAGTGGTTGCAGCATATTGCTTTCATCTGAATTTTAATGGACTTATTATCCATTTATAATAAATGGTTTGATGTGGCAAGCAGAATAAAATCTTATACTAAGCATTCCTATGCTAAAATATCAGAAATTCCCAGCAATATATGTTTGTCTTTCTTGACAAACAGAAGGCCTGATAGACTCTTTTTTTAGATTGATTTATTTGTCACATGTACTAAGTTTAGGAATACATAAGGACAGCAAAAAGTGCACAAAGTCCCCATTCACTGGCACCCACTTGGTTACAAAAACCAGAATTAAAAGATTTAACAGAGCCAAAGGTAAGCAAGATGAAAAGAAAAGTCCAGATCTCAGAGTCCATTTCCCATCTCCACAATGGTGCAGGCGCCATTCCGATCGCTAGGACAACCAGGAGGCAGCTGTCGCTGCGACCCCGCTGCCCCTCTCTCCCTGTCCCACTGGCCCCGCTCTCCCTG
>NW_025972522.1:0-9660 GCF_021869965.1 Rhincodon typus
GGCCAAGAAGGGTCTAGGCCCGAAACGTCAGCCTTCCTGCTCCTCTGATGCTGCTTGGCTTGCTGTGTTCATCCAGCTCTACACCTTGTTATCACAGAGACTTGGACTGTTTTTGCTATATCTAAGCTAGAACAACAAACTCAAGAGGCAGAAAGCCCCTTGTGCAGACGAATTGTGCAATAATTACTCTACAAGAAATCACAGAGACATCGGTATTCTCATTTATCAATTGAACAAATAGGGGAATTTTGCCAGAAGACTAAAGAAAAGAAAGAATTGATAATTTCAATCTTCAGCTCAATTATCTTAATATTTGCAGTATGAAAAGGTACATACCTCCACTACAGACAGTCCTGAAAAGGTTCACTAGAGCTGATTCCTGGAATGATTGGCTTGCCTTATAAGAAAAGGTTGTGTAGGGTGGAACCGTACTCATTAGAAGAATAAGAGGTGATTTTATTGAAACGTATAAGATTCCAAGAGGGCCTGAAAGGATAAATTCGCAAATGGGATAATCTAGAATTAGGAGACACAGTTTTAAAATAAGGAGTTCTCCATTTACACCTGAGAGGAAGAGGCATTTCTTCACTCAGAGGTTCTCTAGTGTTTGGAATTCTCTTCCCCAGGGAACATTGGAGGGGGCATCACTGAATATGTTCATGCCTGAATTAGACAGATTTTTGATTGATAAGGGGGTTAAAGCTTATGCACAGACAGGTAGGAAAGTAGAACTGAGGCCATGAATAGTGGAACAACTTGAAGGGATTGTCTACCCAACTCCTCTTTCTCCTTGTGTTCTAATAAAATCTACGCTAAAATCAGGTATAAATGTTGAAAGACACCAGTGTGAAATAAAGCTGACAAAGTCTTCTGAAAGTTATTTCATGTTAATAATTGTTTTGGAATTCTGCAAAGAAGTGATGACGATCAGACAAGGGCAATGCAGTGGACTTTATTTTTTAATCAACTTTTCAGAGATGTTCTCACACACCTGAAGCAGGTAGGATTTGAACCTGATTCTCCTGGTCCAGAGATATGGACATAGCTGCGCCACCAGGACCCTTAATGCTGCTTTTTAAAAAAAAACTATCTATTTTCTAATCTGCCTGTTCTGAGATGTTATTACACACCTCTGGAGCAGGTGGGACTTGAATTTGGGTGCTCCTCTGATGCTGCTTGGCCTGCTGTGTTCATCCAGCTCTACACTTTGTTATCTCAGATTCTCCAGCATCTGCAGTTCCTACTGTCTCTGAATTTGGGTGTCTTGGCTTAGGGCAGGGACACCACCAATGCAGTGGACTTCGAATCATAGCATAATTTAACACAAGAGGAATTCATTTAGCCAATCAAGACTGTGATGGTTCTTTAGTGTTATCCATTTAAACCCACTCCCCTGCTCTTTCCCATAGCCTTGTAATTTGTTTCCCTTCCAATCCTCTTTTAACTGTGCCTGCTGAATCTGCTCCACTACTTTTCCAGCAAAGGTTACAGCAGAGACTGGAGGAGTGAACTGTCTCTCTAGTCCCACTACTCCATCGGTAACAACTTAAAATAAAAATATATTTGCCAGTTAACAAGATACCAACTAAATACCTTATCTTTCCCAGGTTTTAAATAAAAAAAAGTATCAATCAGGTTTCTAAATGAACAGAACTATCCTTTTATCATCAAAATAAAACTTATTCAATGAAGATACAATAATTGGTTAAGGCAGATTCAGTATATGTAGAAGGATTAATACTTATCCCTCAGTACCCACGTGCTCTTGAAAAGAAAAAGAGTGGATTTCTTTGCAGTGGTTGGATTACTGAAGTAAATAACTTTGGCCAATGGATTATTCTTAAAGGCGAAAAGATAAAGTGCAGAATGTTCTGAAGTCTGTTTTTGCTATTCTGTCACATTGTTATGATCCCAGTTGATGGTAACATGAGTCAAGTCAGACCCCTGAGCGAAGTATGGCTTGACAAATCATAACTTTACTTTTTGTGAGTTTTGAGGAAGGGTTATTCGGCCCGAAACATTAACTGTGATTTCTCTCCACAGATGCTGCCAGACCTGCTGAGCTTTTCCAGCAATTTCTGTTTTTGTTTCTGAGTTACAGCATTCGCAATTCTTTCGGTTTTTAGTTTGTTTTTTCTTTTTGTTTACGCTGGAGTTCAATTACTGAACATGGATAAGAGAATGTATATGCACTTTGAGGGGAGGTGATGACCTAGTGGCAATACCCTCACCTATTGATCCAGAAACCTTTGTCCGTTGTGTTCTGGTCATCCAGGATCGAATCCCAATATGGCAGATATGAATTTTTAAAAAATACTCTCGAATTGTGAGTCCAGAAGATTACATTGTTGATTGTCAGAAAAACCCAGTAATGTCCTTAGGAGAAGGAAACTGCTATCCTTACCTGTTCTGGACAACATGTGACTCCAAGCTCTCAGCAGTGTGGTTGATTCTTAACTGCCCTCTGGGCAGTGCTGATGAACTAAAGGGTGTCATTGGAAGACCAGAAGCTACATAGAACATAGGGGCAAGAGATGGCAATTCAGCCCCTTGATCCTGCTCCACCATTCTCATGACTGATCATCCACCTCATACTATATTCCTGCTCCCACCCTGTCATTAATATCTAATAATCTCTGTCTTGACCTTGCTAATCATTCAGCAGTCACAGCCTTTTTTAAAAGATTTTTAAAGATTCATGAGTGGAGAAGTTCCACCTCATCTCAATCAGTCAGTGTCTATCAGACCTGTTGGTTAAAGTGCATGTACTATAATCTTCTTGAGTTCTTTGTCCAAAGACCAGACCAACTCACAGTGCCACAACTGGTACCTCAGCCGAGAAAAGGCAGCAGGTCATGAATCCACTGCAGCTGAAATGGGAATCGCTCCCTTACCCTGTTGTACTGATATGTTCCGCACTGGCTGACCAGCCAACTCAGCTAACCAGCCCCAGCTGGGGTGGGGGGAAAAAGAAACTTGGGGGAAAAAAGTAACAATGCACTGATAGTGTGTTTTATTCAGTCACAGAGTGTGGTTGTCATTAGCATTCATTGCCCACCTCTAATTGCCCAGAAGGCAGTTGAGAGTCAACCACATTGCTGTTGGTCTGGAGTCACATGTAGGCCAGACCAGATAAGGATGGCAGATTTCCCCTCGTGAAGGACATTCGAGATCCAGATGGGTTTTTACAACAATCAGCAATAGCTTCACGGTCATCAGTCTATTCTTAATTTCAGATTTTTTTTTAACTGAATTCAAATACCTACCATCTGCCAGGATGCGATTCAAACCCAAGTCTCCAGAACGTTAGCTGAGATTCTTCATTAATAGACTAGCATAATACCATTAAGCCATCACCTCCCCTGAGTTTTTAAAAAAAAGGAAGATAATGCTGTACAAAACTTGGTTAGACCACACTTGAAGTATGATGTACAGTTTTGGCCTCCATGTACTATTAAAAGAATATTGTAGCATCAGGCGGTCATAAGTCTTATTTGAGCTTGGTTTGGAAGGAGAGTTTGTGGTTACAGAAGGAAATCTGTAGTAGAAGCCTGTGTTTCCAGCGCTGCAAGTAGTCACAACAGTTAATCATACAGCCTTTTGTTGTGTGTGACAGACCTTTCAACACATTTTATGGCAGAACTTCCCAAACTCGGGATCGGGAACTAAAGTATGGTCAGTGTTAGCCATTGTGGAGCTCCGACTTTTTCCTTTTGCTCTTCTGGGCCCCTGCTCTCATTCCACCTCCACCAGCTCCCCACACCTCCCCCACCCCGGCCCACCCACCCCGAGCACTGTTTTACCCACTGATTTGATTTGATTTATGACCAACATTTGTACCGAGGTACAGTGAGAAGCGTCGTCTTGCGTGCTTTACAAGCAGATTGTACTATACAAGTGCATCAGGGTAACAGAACAGAGTGCAGGATACAGTGTTACAGCTGCCGAGAAGGTACAGAGAGAGATCAACATTAACATTAAAGAGGTCCATTCAAAAGTCTGATAACAGCGGGGAAGAACCTGCTCATGAATCTGTTCGTATGTGTATACAAACTTTTATGTCTTCTGCTTGATGGAAGAGGGTGGAAGAGAGTATAACCGGGATGGGAGGGCTCTTTGATTATGTTGGTTGCTTTCCTGAGGCAGCGGGGAGTATAGATGGAGTCAATGGGTGGAAGTATAGATGGAATCAATGGGTGGAAGGCTGGTTTGCGTGATGGACTGGGCTGGTTTGACAACTCTCTGTAGTTTCTTGCGGCCTTGGGAAGAACAGCAGCCATGCCACACTGTAATGCATCCAGATAGGATGCTTTCTATAGTGCATCTATAAAAATTTGTAGGTGTCTTCATGGATATGCCTTCTGAGGAAGCAGAGCCGTTGCTATGCTTTCTCGAGCATAGTGTCAACGTAGGTGGACCAGGACAGAGTGTTGGTGATTGGCACCCCCAGGAATGTGATGCTTTTGACCATCTCCACCTCAGCACCATTGATGCAGACTGCCCTCCACTCTGCTTCCTGAGGTCAATGACCAGTTCCTTTGTTTTGCTGATGTTGATGGGGAGATTGTCTTTAACTGTAACTTCCACATAAATTGTGCTTTGTCTTTTGTCTTGGACATGTGGTTTTTTTTTTAAAAAGTAGTTTTTGAAGTAGATTAAACTGTATGTAGTTGGAGCAATAGAAAACTATTGCAAATTGCATAAGGGTAGAGAGTTGTTTATCCATTAAGGCTTGAGCAGTTCAGAGCTGAAGTTATCAAGTGGTGAGCCCGTTCTTTGGAAAGTGCTTTGCCTGTGTTGAAGTAGCTAATTTCAAATGTGATATCAATAATAGGGATATTTAAATTAATTTTCACAACCCTATTTTGGTCTCTGCGTATTTAGCAGAGACCATTAGAAGGCTATTATTATGGTTCGATTACCTAGAAAAGAACAGGTGAAAAAAGTGTTAAAAGTGAGCCAAAACCAGTTTTCCAGTTGATTTTGACCAGACTTTACTTGGATCCTTTACATCAAATGCTGTTGTGATTCCTAATCTAACATTGTGACTGGAAACTGTCTAAGATTTTATTATTTTTTGTTCCACCCATTTGGGTGGTGGGTGCATATGAAGCTCACTACCTGAAAGGATAGCACAGGCAGAAAGCCTCACCTCCTTTAAAAGGTAGTTTGAATAGGCATGTCAAGTGCAGTAGCCTTTGTGGCTATGCACCAAATACTAGAAAATGGGATTGTTCTGCGCAGTTCATTTCTCACCTAGCATTGACATGATGAGCCAAGGGGCCTCTTTATGCTGCGAACTTCCCATGATTCTATCTTGAGCATTTTTTAATGATGAACACTTTACTTTTGTCTGTTAAACAAGCTGGGTTATTGGATACTAAGATATCAAGGCTTAACTTAATGACAGTTGGATAGTTAATCCATGAAATTATTTACTGTAGAGTGCTGTCGAGGCCGGGTGTTAAATCTGTTCAAGGCTGAGACAGGCTTAATCAGTAAGGGAGTTGAAGTTTATGGGGATAAGGTAAGAAAGTGGAACGGAGGAGTAACAGATCAGTCATGATCTTATTGAAATGGTGGAGCAGACTAGTTGGGCTGAATGGCTGACTTCCAGTTCTATGTCTTATGGTCTTATTTTACGGTCAGTTTCACAAAACAAATGAATTAGTATTCAAGATTAAGAAATTAAAAGCACTTTCCATTGAAATTTGTATTTCCAGCCTTGATAGTATGTTTCCCAGAGATAACGCTGTCCTGTATTTGGCATATTCACCTGAATGGATTACCTGAGTTTGAGACTAATAGGAGAAATGGAAGGGAGGATGTTCTGATCCGTTCTTGCTTCTTCATCATAGAGAACACATTGCATCTTGCCAGTTTAATCCCTTTCTGCTCATTGTGTATTATTTATTTTCTAATGTTTATTCAATGAGCAGAAGAGTTTTCCAGTTGATTTTGACCAACACATTCCTCCAACCAACCATTGTAGAAAGGTTTAACTGGTCGTTTATGTCACTGTAGTTAGTGGGTTTCTGTTCTATCTTGCATTTACAGCAGCGACTGCACTTCCAGAAATAATTCAGTGCATGTAAAATGCTTTGAGATGAACTGTGGACATGAAAGGTGATGTATTAATGCAGAACAGGGGGTGGCGATGGCTAACTGGTATTATCGCTAAACTGTTAATCCAGAGACCCAGATAACGTTCTGGGGACCCGGGTTCGAATCCCACCAAAGCAGATGGTGGAATTTGATTTCAATAAAATGTCTGGAATTAAAAATCATTGTCAATTGTTGGAAAAACCCGTCTGGTTCACTAATGTCCTTTAGAGAAGGAAACTGCCATCCTTACCTGATCTGGCCTACATGTGACTCCAGACCCACAGCCATGTGGTTGACTGAACTGCCCTCTGGGCAATTAGGGATGGGCGATAAATGCTGCCTAGCCAGTGACGCCCTCATCCTGTTAATGAATTTTAAAAAATTAAAAGAAAATGTCTCTTCCTCCTTCCCTTCCCTCAAGAGGAGAGAGTGTTACAAATCCCTTTCCACAATCCTGGGATCGTCATTGATTTTTTCAAAACAAAGATGCCTGTGCTGTTAGGTGTGTGGTCAGTGCCTTTGTAAGCCTTGGGTTTGTTAGTTTTGCATATAGTTTGTGGTTTCTTTAGCATACTGCCGTTGCTTTGCAGCTGATCCCCAAGCTATTGGGAGATTGACAGCACATTTGCCTATGTTTGTTGCTGTCTCACTTTGTTATCTTAAGCCTGCATTCTTCAGTAGGCCTCTTTCAAAATATTTGTGGTACAGAAACCAGACATTTGGTCCAACAGCATCCAAACTGCACATAGGTCTCTTCCCATCCGTCTTTGTCTAACCCATCAACAGGTAATTCCCCTCCTTCCTCCCGTGTATGCTTATCTAGCTTTCCTTTGAGCACTTCTGTGCTGTTTGCCTGAACTGCTCCCTTTTGAAGATGAATTCCAGATCTTAATCTGCTCTGTGGCAAAGATATATTGTCCTGAAATCCCCATTCTTTTGTTTTTTGGGACTGTCTCATTTTGATGGCTCCTTGGAGGGCCTGGAGCACGGGGAGAAATCAAAGCTCAATAACCTGGATCTTGGGTCCGAGGGCACCCACTGTGCTTTACCCAGGGTTAGGCGCCAAACCAGGAGCAGCGCTGGGCCTATAATTTCTGCCAGCCCCTGGCCTGTAGTTCTGGTCTTGCCCACAGGTGAACACATTTTGCCTATGTCTACATCTACTAAACGGTTTCATCAGCTTCCTACCAGGTCAGCATACTGAGGTAAGCTCTAATTTTTCTGAACGGCTAGCTGGAAAAATGAGGGCACAGCATGGTTCAAATCTTATACTTTGCGGAAAAAAAACATTCAAGTGTGGCATTAGAACTTTCCTTCTCTCTTCTCTCTTAAGCAATGATGCTGATTTAACAAGTGTGTGCAAACATGATCAGCTGAATGGCTGTGACACTTCTGTTCTGTTCTGATTCTGTGAATTCAGCTGAACCAGGAGATCAACTGAAAACTGTGCAAACTCAGGTTGTTGGCTTCTCCTTGGGCAAGGATATTAAGGGTAATGAAGACAAGGCAAGTGGATAGGAGTTAGGATAAAGACCAGTCATTACCTCATTGAATGGTGGGAAAAGCTTGAAGGGCTGAATAGTCTACTGTTATGCAATTGAACAGCATCACTGTCCAGTCATGTTGTAGTCATCATCAATCTGGGGACAGGTTTGTTGGGGAAGAAGTGGCCTTTACGTGCTAATATTCATGCACTCAGCTGCCTGGAGCATTAAAACAGCTGCTGCACATAGTAAAGTTGTAGAACAATGCAGCATAGAAGGAGGTCATTCTGCCCATTGTACCAGTGACAGCTCTTTATCCAGCTAGTACTTTTCACGTTACCCTGTAATTTTCTTTCCCTTTTGACCTAATTTTTGAAGAGTTACTACTGAATCTCCTTCCACCTCTCTTTAGGCTGCATGTTTCAGATCATAACTTCCTGTGCTTCTAAAATAAAAGATCCTTCATGTTTATCATTTCCTTTCGGAAATCAAGTTAAATATTAATTCTAGACGCAGATTAAATACTGTTTTTTTAGAGATTTGTGCTATGCAGAGTTTTAAAAAAAAAAGCTGTCCGACCCATTCTCGTTTTCTATACTTTGGTTTAGAGCCATATAGGTTACTGGCATAACCATGTAGTTCCTGAGTGCCATGAGGATTTCTGTAACCTTTTCAGGCATTGGGTTACAGACCCTCACCACCTACTGGATAACAGGTTGCTCCTCATCCGTTCTAATCCTTCTATGAACTCCTTTAAGTCATTCCTACGTTCTTTGATTTTAGTACTGACTAAAATAGGTCCTCCTTTTCTATCTGTTCTCTGAGCTTCTCATAATTTTCACTGTGTCATAATTGCAGGTTGTGCACTATTCTCCTGGTAGCTTTGGTGGTGTGCCACCGCCCTCCTACCTTAAGGGACAGAGCACAATGGAAGGTCCCAAGTCTACTTCAACTAAAGTTGGAACTGAACCCATGTGGTTAGCATTATTCTGGGTACCCAGTCCTTTGGGTTAATCAACCCTCAATAGTTTTAGGTACCACAATTAAGTATGTCCTTGAGTTAGCAATCCTTCTGCCACTGAAGACAGTTCTGCAGGAGCTCTGGAGGCTGATGGGGTGTGTGGGGGTTGTTGTGGGAGGAAGTGGCTTCCGCTGTGTTGGCTGAGTGGAGGCTGATAAAGTTATATATGCCAGTGTTGTTGACTGTGTGGGAATGACATGTCAGTAATCGAAGGCACTGGAGCAGAATTTTTAACAAAATCATGCTGTCTGCATTTTTGTAATCTGTTGAATCAGAAACTAAATAGTTAGCTGTTCAAATCTCAGTCCACCTAAAATAAAACAAAACTCAGGTGGAGTACAGGTCACTGTGGAACAATTTTGTTCCACTGTCATTGCAGCCACTACTTCAGATATTGAGTTCTCTCTGGTGTTGAAGGCTGCAGCATCCAGGATAGGGCTGTACCTAAAAGTTCCTGATGGGTGGCTTAATATAGGAACTACAGAAGAAAAGCTACTATCTGCACTTTTATATAAGTGAGGTTTTCCCCTCCTGATTTCTGCTCATTCTGAAATGAAGATGCACTTCTGAGGATTGTCTCTGCTCTCTATTGCCACTTCCCAGGTACCAGCTTGTTGTGTAGAAGCTCAATTAATATGTACTTGTTGGTTGTTTGAGTTAAGGCTGAACTGGATACTCTTTTTAGTGACAACAAGGTGCAGGGCTGGATGAACACAGCAGGCCGAGCAGCATCATAGGAGCAGAGAGGCTGACGTTTCGGGCCGAGACCCTTCATCAGAAAAGGGGGAGGGGAAGGGGGTTTTGAAATAAATAGGGAGAGAGTGGGAGGCGGATAGAAGAGGGATAGAGGAGAGGATAGGTGGAGAGGAAACAAACAGGTCGAAGAGGCGGGGATGGAGCCAGTAAAGGTGAGTGTAGGTAGGGAGTTAGGAAGGGGATAGGTCAGTCCAGGGAGGACGGACAGGTCAAGGGGGCGGGATGAGGTTGGTCGGTAGGAGATGGAGGTGCGGCTTGAGGTGGGAGGAGGGGATAGGTGGGAGGAAGAACAGG
>NW_025972523.1:0-663 GCF_021869965.1 Rhincodon typus
ACTGGGTGTGAGTTAGTGGGTGTGTAGTGTGACTGTGTGTGAGTTACAGGGGGCACAGTGTGACTGGGTGCGAGTTACAAGGAGCACAGTGTGACTGGGTGTGTGTTACAGTGGGCACAGTGTGACTGGATGTGAGTTACAGGGTGTGCTGTGTGACTGGGTGTGAGTTACAGTGGTAACAGTGTGACTGGATGTGAGTTACAGGGAGTGCAGTGTGACTGGGTCAGAGTTACAGGGAGTGCAGTGTGACTGGGTGTGAGTTACAAGGTGTGCAGTGTGACTGCGTGTTAGTTACAGGGAGTGCAGTGTTACTGGGTGTGAGTTACTGGGTACACAGTGTGACTGGGTGTGAGTAACAGCGTATGCAGTGTGACTGCGTGTGAGTTACAACGTGTGCAGTGTGACTGGATGTCTGTTACTGGGTCACAGTGTGAGTGGGTGTGCGTTACAGGGTGTGCAGTGTGACTGGGTGTGATTTACAGGGTGTGCTGTGTGACTGGGTGTGAGTTACAGGGGGCACAGTGTGACTACATGTGAGTTACAACGTGTGCAATGTGACTAGGTGTGAGTTACAGGGGGCACAGTGTGACTGGGTGTGAGTTACAACGTGTGCAGTGTGGCTGGATGTCTGTTACTGGGTGCATAGTTTGAGTGGGTGTGAGT
>NW_025972523.1:763-3403 GCF_021869965.1 Rhincodon typus
ACTGTATGTGAGGTACACGGTGTGTAATGTGACTGAGTGTGAGTTACTGGGTGCACAGTGTGACTGGGTGCGATTTAGAAGGAGCACAGTGTGACTGGGTGTGAGTTACAGTGGGCACAGTGTGACTGGATGTGAGTTACAGGGTGTGCTGTGTGACTGGGTGTGAGTTACAGGGGGCACAGTATGACCACATATGAGTTACAACGTGTGCAATGTGTTTGGGTGTGAGTTACTGGGTGCACAGTGTGAGTGGGTGTGAGTTACATGGTGAGCAGTGTGACTGGGTGTGAGATACAGGGTGAGCAGTGTGAATGTGTGTGAGTTACAGGGTGCACAGTGTGACTGGGTGAGAGTTGCAGGGTGCACAGTGTGACTGGGTGTGTGTTAGAAGGTGTGCAGTGTGACTTGATGTGAGTTACAAAGTGTGCATTGTGACTGTAAGCGAGGTATACAGTGTGCAGTGTGAATGGATGTGAGTTACTGGGTGCACATTGTGACTGGGTGTGAGTAACAGGGTAGGCAGTGTGACTGCGTGTGAGTTACAACGTGTGCAGTGTGACTGGATGTCAGTTACTGGGTGCATAGTGTGAGTGGGTGTGAGTTACAGGGTGTGCAGTGTGACTGGGTGTGAGTTACAAGGTGCACAGTGTGACTAGGTGTGAGTTACAGCGTGTGCAGTGTGACTGGGTGTGAGTTGCAGTGGGCACAGTGTAACTGCATGTCAGTTACAACGTGTGCAATGTGACTGGGTGTGAGTTACAGGGGGCGCAGTGTGACTGGGTGAGAGTTACATGGTGTGCAATGTGACCAGGTGAGAGTTACAGGGTATGCAGTGTGACTGGGTGTGAGATGCAGGGTGTGCAGTGTGACTGTGTGTGAGTTGCAGGGTGTGCAGTGTGACTGGGTGTGAGTTACAAGGTGTGCAGTGTGACTGGGTGTGAGTTGCAAGGTGCACGATGTCGACTGGGTGTGAGTTACAGGGACTGCAGTGTGACTTGGTGTGAGTTACAGGGTGTGCATTGTGACTGTGTGTGATTTACAGGGTGTGCATTGTGACCGGGTGTGAGTTAGTGGGTGTGTAATGTGACTGTGTGTGAGTTACTGGGTGCACAGTGTGACTGGGTATGAGTTACGGCGTGTATAGTGTTACTGGCTGTGGGTTACATGGTGTGCAGTGTGACTGAGTGTGAGTTACAGGGTGCACAGAGTGACTCGGTGTGAGTTACAAGGTGCACAGTGTGACTGGATATGAGTTACACGCTGTTCAGTGTTACTGGGTGTGAGTTGCAAGGTGTGCAGTGGGACTGGGTGTGAGTTACAGGGTGTGCAGTGTGACTGGGTGTGACTTAGACGGTGTGCAGTGTGACTGGGTGTGATTTAGACGGTGTGCAGTGTGACTCGATGTGAGTTACAAAGTGTGCCGTGTGACTGTATGTGAGGTACACGGTGTGTAATGTGACTGAGTGTGAGTTACAGGGGGCACAGTGTGACTGGGTGAGAGTTACATGGTGTGCAATGTGACTGGGTGTGAGTTACTGGGTGCACAGTGTGACTGGGTGCGAGTTAGAAGGAGCACAGTGTGACTGGGTGTGAGTTACAGTGGGCACAGTGTGACTGGATATGAGTTACAGGGTGTGCTGTGTGACTGGGTGTGAGTTACAGGGGGCACAGTGTGACTACATGTGAGTTACAACATGTGCAATGTGACTGGGTGTGAGTTACAGGGTGTGCTGTGTGACTGGGTGTGAGTTACAGGGGGCACAGTGTGACTGGGTGTGAGTCAGACGGTGTGCAGTGTGACTCGATGTGAGTTTCAAAGTGTGCAGTGTGACTGTATGTGAGGTACACGGTGTGCAATGTGACTGAGTGTGAGTTACTGGGTGCACAGTGTGACTGGATGCGAGTCACAGGGTGGACAGTGTGACTGGGTGTGAGTTACAGGGTGCACACTGTCGACTGGGTGTGAGTTACTGCGTGTGCAGTGTGGCTGGGTGTGAGTTACAGGGTGTGCAGTATGACTGGGTGTGAGTTACAGGGTGTGCTGTGTGACTGGGTGTGAGTTACAGGGGGCACAGTGTGAGTGGGTGTGAGTTACTGCGTGTGCAGTGTGGCTGGGTGTGAGTTACAAGGTGTGCAGTGTGACTGGGTGTGAGTTACAGGGTGTGCAGTGTGACTGGGTGCGAGTTACAAGGTGCACACTGTCGACTGGGTGTGAGTTACAGGGACTGCAGTGTGACTTGGTGTGAGTTACAGGGTGTGCATTGTGACTGTGTGTGATTTACAGGGTGTGCATTGTGACTGGGTGTGAGTTATTGGGTGCACAGTGTTACTGGATATGAGTTACAACGTGTGTAGTGTTACTGGATATGGGTTACATGGTGTGCAGTGTGACTGGGTGTGAGTTACAAGGTGCACAGTGCGACCGGGTGTGAGTTACAGGGTGCACAGTGTGACTGGGTGTGAGTTACAAGGTGCACAGTGTGACTGGGTGTGAGTTACATGGTGTGAAGTGTGACTGGGGGTGAGTTACAAGGTGCACAGTGTGACTGGGTGTTAGTTATAGGGAGTGCAGTGTTACTGGGTGTGAGTTACTTGGTGTGCAGTGTGACTGGGTGTGAGTTTCAGGCTGTGCAGTGTGAC
>NW_025972523.1:3413-3561 GCF_021869965.1 Rhincodon typus
TGACTGGGTGTGAGTTTCAGGCTGTGCAGTGTGACTGGGTGTGAGTTTCAGGGTGGGCAGTGTTACTGGGTGTGAGTTGCAAGGTCTGCAGTGTGACTCGGTGTGAGTTAGAAGGTGTGCAGTGTGACTCGATGTGAGTTACAAAGTG
>NW_025972523.1:4061-4565 GCF_021869965.1 Rhincodon typus
TTGTAACTCACACCCAGTCACACTGCACACCTTGTAACTCACACCCAGTCACACTGCACACCCTGCAACTCACACCCAGTCACACTGCATACCCTGTAACTCCCACCCGCTCACATTGCACACCATGTAACTCTCACCCAGTCACACTGTGCCCCCTGTAACTCACCCAGTCACACTGCACACGTTGTTACTCACACCCACTCAAACTATGCACCCAGCAACAGACATCCAGCCACACTGCACACGTTGTAACTCACACCCAGGCACACTGTGCCCCCTGTAACTCACACCCAGTCACATTGCACACGTTGTAACTCACATGTCGTCACACTGTGCCCCCTGTAACTCACACCCAGTCACACAGCACACCCTGTAACTCACACCCAGTCACACTGCACACCCTGTAACTCACACCCACTCACACTATGCACCCAGTAACAGACATCCAGTCACACTGCACACGTTGTAACTCACACGCAGTCACACTGCCTACCCTGTTACTCA
>NW_025972523.1:5065-5708 GCF_021869965.1 Rhincodon typus
CATTCACA
The DNA here is from genome assembly GCF_021869965.1 of Rhincodon typus. Taxonomy (NCBI): domain Eukaryota; kingdom Metazoa; phylum Chordata; class Chondrichthyes; order Orectolobiformes; family Rhincodontidae; genus Rhincodon; species Rhincodon typus. The sequence continues at coordinate 5,074 of NW_025972523.1, forward strand.
CTGCCCACCCTGTATCTCACATCCAGTCACACTGCACACCTTGTAACTCACACCCAGTCAAACTGCACACCCTGTAACTCCCACCCGGTCACATTGCACACCATGTAACTCTCACCCAGTCACACTGTGCCCCCTTTAACTCCTACCCAGTCACACTGCACACAGTGTAACCCACATCCAGTAACACTACACACGTTGTAACTCATACACAGTCACACTGTGCACCCAGTAACTCACACACAGTCACACTACACACCCACTAACTCACACCCAGTCACAATACACACCCTGTAAATCACACCCAGTCACATTGCACACCCTGTAACTCACACTAAGTCACACTGCAGTCCCTGTAACTCACACCCAGTCGACAGTTTGCACCTTGTAACTCATACCCAGTAACACTGCACACCTTGTAACTCACACTCAGTCACACTGCACACCTTGTAAGTCACACCCAGTCACACTACACACCCACTAACTCACACCCAGTCACAATGCGCACCCTGTAAATCACACACAGTCACAATGCACACCCTGTAACTCACACCCAGTCGACAGTGTGCACCTTGTAACTCACACCCAGCCACACTGTGCACCCAGTAACTCACACCCAAACACATTGCACACGTTGT
>NW_025972523.1:6208-6869 GCF_021869965.1 Rhincodon typus
GTGCATAGTTTGAGTGGGTGTGAGTAACAACGTGTGCAGTGTGACTGTGTGAGTTACAGGGGCCACAGTGTGACTGGGTGAGAATTACATGGTGTGCAATGTGAGCGGGTGGGAGTTACAGGGTATGCAGTGTGACTGGGTGTGAGTTGCAGGGTGTGCAGTGTGACTGGGTGTGAGTTACAAGGTGTGCAGTGTGACTGGGTGTGAGTTACAAGGTTCACAGTGTGACTGCGTGTGAGTTACAACGTGTGCAATGTGTTTGGGTGTGAGTTACTGGGTGCACAGTGTGGCTGGGTGTGAGTTACAAGGTGCACACTGTCGACTGGGTGTGAGTTACAGGGATTGCAGTGTGACTTGGTGTGAGTTACAGGGTGTGCAGTGCGACTGGGTGTGAGTTACAAGGTGAGCAGTGTGACTGGGTGTGAGTTACAAGGTGCACACTGTCGACTGGGTGTGAGTTAAAGGGTGTGCAGTGTGACTGGGTCTGAGTTACAGGGGGCACAGTGTGACTGGGTGTGAGTTGCAGGGTGCACAGTGTGACTGGGTGAGAGTTGCAGGGTGCACAGTGAGACTGGGTGAGAGTTGCAGGGTGCCCAGTGTGACTGGGTATGAGTAACAGGGTAGGCAGTGTGACTGCGTGTGAGTTACAACGTGTGCAGTG
>NW_025972523.1:7369-8136 GCF_021869965.1 Rhincodon typus
ACAGTCACACTGCACACTTTGTAACTCACATCGAGTCACACTGCACACCGTCTAACTCACACCCAGTCACACTGCACACCCTGCAACCCACACCCAGTCACACTGCACACCCTGTAACTCGCACCCAGTCACACTGGACTCCCTGTACCTCACACCCAGTCACACTGCACACCCTGAAACTCACACCTAGTCACACTGCAGACGCTGTAACTCACACCTAGTCACACTGTGCACCTTGTAACTCACACCCAGTCACACTACACACCCACTAACTCACACCCAGTCACAATGCACTCCCTGTAAATCACACCCAGTCACACTGCTCACCTTGTAACTCACACCAAGTCACACTGCAGTCCCTGTAACACACACCCAGCCACAGTGTGCACCTTGTAACTCACACCCAGTCAACCTGCAGACCTTGTAACTCACACCCAGTCACACTGCACATGTTGTAACTCACACCCAGTCACACAGTGCACCCTGTAACTCACACCCAGTCACACTGTGCCCCCTGTAACTCACACCCAGTCACACAGCACACCCTGTAACTCACACCCAGTCACACTGCCCGCCCTGTAACTCACACCCACTCACACTATGCACCCAGTAACAGACATCCAGTCACACTGCACACGTTGTAACTCACACGCAGTCACACTGCCTACCCTGTTACTCACACCCAGTCACACTGGGCACCCTGCAACTCTCACGCAGTCTCACTGTGCACCCTGCAACTCTCACCCAGTCACACTGTGCACCCTGCA
>NW_025972523.1:8636-9660 GCF_021869965.1 Rhincodon typus
CAGCACACCCTGTAACTCACATCCAGTCACACTGTGCCCACTGTAACTCACACCCAGTCACACTGTGCTCCTTCTAACTCGCACCCAGTCACACTGTGCACCCAGTAACTCATACCCAGTCACATTGCACACCATGTAACTCTCACCCAGTCACACTGTTCCCCCTGTAACTCACACTCAGTCACATTACACACCGTGTACCTCACATACAGTCACACGGCACACTTTGTAACTCACATCGAGTCACACTGCACACTGTCTAACTCACACCCAGTCACACTGCACACCCTGCAACTCACATCCAGTGCCACTGTGCACTTTGTAACTCACACCCAGTCACACTGCACACCCTGCAACCCACACCCAGTCACACTGCACACCCTGTAACTCACACCCAGTCACATTGCACACGTTGTAACTCACACCCAGTCCCACTGCACACCTTGCAACTCACACCCAGTAACACTGAACAGCGTGTAACTCATATCCAGTCACACTGTGCACCTTGTAACTCACACTCAGTCACACTGTGCACCCTGCAACTCTCACCCAGTCTCACTGTGCACTCTGTAACTCACACCGAGTCACTCTGTGCACCCTGTAACTCACACTCAGTCACACTGCACACCGTGTAACCCACATCCAGTAACACTACACACGTTGTAACTCATACCCAGTCACACTGTGCACCCAGTAACTCACACACAGTCACACTACACACCCACTAACTCACACCCGGTCACAATGCACACCCTGTAAATCACACACAGTCACAATGCACACCCTGTGACTCACACCAAGTCACACTGCAGTCCCTGTAAATCACACCCAGTCGACAGTATGCACCTTGTAACTCACACCAAGTCACATTGCACGCCTCGTAACTCACACCCAGTCACACTGCATACCCTGTAACTCACACACAGTCACACTGCATACCCTGTAACTCCCACCCGGTCACATTGCACACCATGTAACTCTCACCCAGTCACACTGTGCCCCCTGTAACTCACACCCAGTCACA
>NW_025972524.1:0-9658 GCF_021869965.1 Rhincodon typus
GGTCTGGTGACCCTTCCTCAGAACCGGTTCTGAGGAAGGGTCACTGGACCCAAAACATTAACTGTTTTTTCCTTCACAGATGCTGCCAGACCTGCTGAGCTTTTCCAGCAACTTTGTTTTTGTTCCAGTGTTTTGACCCAGGCTGTAATGAGGTCAGGAACTGAATGAGCCTGGTAGAATACAGACCAACTTCCCGTAGGCAAGTTGTTGTTGAGAAAGAGTCGCTTTTAGGAGTGTCAATATACCTTGTCATTTTTGTATCCTGCCCTTATAACTCCTTATATGGCTTGGCATTGTATTTTCATCTCATTATGCTCCTGTGAAGTGCCTCAGCAAATTTTACTGATGCTGGTTTCAATAGATGGATGTAATTGACAGCTATAAGGGTATCTCTGCTAACTGGCCTTTGAATGGAGATAGAGATGAGCCACACTTTGAAAAGTGCATCAATTTACTAAATTAAGAAGTATTAAAAGGTAAACAAACTTGGGCTTCAGCATTCCATCAGAGCCAGTCCGAGAAATTTATGAATAAACTCAATGCCACATTCTGATCTACTTTATTAGAGGCAGCCTGCTGAGCAGTTGGAGTTTGACCTTTGAGATTTGCTCTACATCGGAGTGGTTGCACTATCTTGACAAGTATATGGATGACCCAATCAAATGGGAGACATTTTACAGGCTGCCAGAGGGCCCATGCTGTCATCTAACTGCTGATTTAACAGCTCCACTCAACAAATTACCCAAAGGTCAGGGAAAATGAGATGTCATACCAAAACGTTTACGGGCTTATTAAACACCAAGCCGTGAAACACCAGGCTCATCAACCAGAAACAAAGCCCAACGTCTAGCATAAGATCAACCCAGATTGTGGGGACTCTGAACAGGTCATACCAAATCACCTAGATCCATGAGGATATTTACTCATCTTTCCTCTTTATCTAAACATAATCATATTATACTTCTAATGCAACATTTTTAATTAAGAGCCAATGTAAATATATCACACCCAGCTAACATCTACTCAGCAAGTGCTGTAAAAGGAACACTCTGCTTCAACCAACAGTGTTGTCAGTTTTTACACCGGGCCAGATATAATAAACTGAAAATCAGAGGATTATCTAAAACTAAGCCCAAACTTCAGTCTTTAAAATGGAGACTGGACTTTGCCTGTATAACCTCAGTCCAAATATCCTGAACCCTCTAATCGTATACACCTGATGCTTGCACTTTAGGTTTGATTTAATTGATTCCAATAAAGTATTGACAAATGCATTTCAAAAATCACTGGGTAGCACTCATTCCTTTAAGTTAGAAAGTTAGGTGTTCAAGCCCCTCAGATGGACTAAAAGATCATATCAAAAATATTATTTGGAAGTAAAACTGGGCATTATCTGGACGCCATCATGTTGTGGTCTGACAGATCTTGCTGTACACAAACTGGCTTCTGAATTGGCGGCATTACAATGCATAATGCATTTCAAAAAAGTTCTTAATTGGCTGTAAGGTGATTTGGGTCATCTTGAGGTTATGAAAAAAATGACTTGCATTTATATCACACTTTTCATGACCACCATGTCTCAAGCTGCTCTACATATAATAAAGTACTTTTTGAAGCATAGTCGTTATTTCAATGTAGGAAATGTGGCAGCTGATCTGTGCACAAGCAACAATAAATTAGTGTTGTGATAATGACCAGATAATCTGGGTTTCGTTCTGTTAATTGAGGGATAAATATTTGCCAGGCACTTTCTTTTGCCTGACATAGTGCAATGGGATCTTTTATGTCCCTCCAAAGCAGGCAGATAGGACGTCATGTTAATGTCTCATGTGAAAGTTGGCACCTCTAACAGTGTAGCACCCCCTCAGTACTGCACTGGAGTGTCAGTCTCATGTGTTCAAGTGCAGGAGTGGGACTTGAATCTGGAATCTTGTAACTCAGGAGGAGTGTGTGAGAAAGTGTTATGTGAATGCAAAAATTATTCAAGGGAACATCTCTAATCTCTATGGGGACAATGAGGTAATCTACTCTCCAATCTATCGCAGCCCTTCTCTTTGCCTTTACTGTGCAGCACCCAGCCCCTGCACACTATTCTCTGTGCCTTCCTCCAGCCTACTTTCCTGGATCTGTAATTGATTAAAAATGTTTTAGACCTCGTACCTACCAGGCTTAAGGTATTATTGGCCTGCAAATGTTAAGACTTTCATTCCCACAGATGCTGCCTGGATTCATAGAATAATTGCAGTGCAGAAGGAGGTCATTTAGTGTTTGGTGTCCAGGCTGCTCTCTGCAGAAACAACTTGGCAAGTCCTGCTGTCCTGCTCTTTACTTGTAACTTGCAAATTTCTTTTCTGTTCAGGTACTTATCCAATTCCTTTTTGAAAGCCGATTGTACCTTCCTTTACCATACCCTTAGGGAGTGCAATTCAACATCCTGTTCTACATCCAGGTAATATGTGAACCTGCTGCTGTTTAGCACTACATCAAGCTGTGTGAGTGTAGTGTGTTGAAGGAAGCATCAAAACATTTGAAAATTTGAAACAGGTTCTTCTGGACAAAAAAGGACCCTCACATACATAGATAGCAAGAACTGCAGATGCTGGAGTCAGAGATAACCCAGTGTGAAGCTGGAGGAACACAGCAGGCCAGGCAGCATCAGAGGAGCAGGAAAGTTGATATTTCGGGTCAGGACCCTTTTTCAGAAATTTTTGTACTTAAACTTGATCTGTATTTACCTCATCAACAGGGTAGTTGGTGTTCCTTACCTTTGAAAGTTGCTACTTTCATGCTACTTGTCTGCTTCATTTTATGCTTAGGAGATGATTTAGGGTCGTCATATTTGTAAGTAACCAGGTCCATAGGACCTCAGTGATCAGACTGAACAAGCACAATGATGACTTTACATATTTAAAATAATTCTTAACTGTAACTAGGTTCCTTCACTGTTGCTGGGTCAAAATCCTGGAATTCCCTCCCTAATGGCATTGTGGGTCAACCCACAGCAGGTGGGCTATCGCAGTTCAAGAAGGTAGCTCACCACCACCTTCTCAAGGGCAACTTGGGACAGATAATTAGTGCTGGCCAGCTAGCGATGCCCACATCCCACAAATGAATAAAAAAATCTTGATATGAAAGAGTGAGAAAGTTAAGTTGTGTACAGAGTAAGGTTTTTATATCAATTCGAGAGAGATTTGAATGTAACTGAGAAATATTTCTCTCTTCCAATTAATACTCTCATTGCAAACTCTTCGGCCCCAACAATTGAAATTATTTTTTGAAACATGTTTGACCCAATATCACATGAGCATACTGGCCTACTAGTAAATGCTGAGACTCTCTGGGTCTTGGTAGGAGGCACCTTCAGGAGAGCACATAGGATCATCACAATGTCCTTATTAGGCAGGCATAAGAGATGCTGAGATAATGCACCATTATGTACAAGGATTATACTTAAAGCAACTGTGCAGGAACACATCCCATGTTGCAGCGCTTTACAAGCTGTAATGCATCAAGGGTCAGGGATGGTTTATATGTAACATAATAGCAAGATAGGCTGGAATGTCATAAGCTATAGAATACAGACAGGTTCCAACAAAACCATGAAACCTGAGAATGAAGCTGAAGTACCATATTAATGCTAACTAACTGCAGAAAAATCATGCCCCACTGTTCATTACACTGCAGAAAAATGAAATTACTTATATTGTGCCTAATACAACCTCATGATATCCCAAAGCATTTTGTAGTCAGAGGTACTTTAAAAGTGTGGGCCATGCGCATGACATAGTTTCACAAACAGCAATGAGTAAATGATCTGATAAGCCTATTTTTTTATCATGTCAGTTTAAAAGATTAGTATTGGCATAGACACCAAAGTAGTGCCCTGAAACTTTTCACATCCACTTTAGAGGACCAACCCGGCCTCTGTTATCCAAATGTCAACGCCTCCAATAATGCAGCACTTCCTCAGTGCTGTACCTAAGGATCATCTTGGATCATGCACTTGTGTCCCTGCAATGGGTCTAAATGCCTCATTACTCAGCATTAGATACTATTACGGAGTCAAGGTGGATGGTTACACACACAATTCTATTTGTTAGACAGATAGAAGCTTACTTCTGTTATTTGTTGTTTGAAAGTTGGAAACCAAGAAGGCTGACAGATGCTAGCTGTAGAACTTGGACATTATTTGTACAGAGAGTGTTATGACCCAAACGCCGAAAAACCAAAATTTTAACGGGGTGGCCAAGAATTTATAGGTGGAAACTGAGGGCAATGAAATAGATAGAGTAACAGTAGAATGAAATTCTATTTCCCACTACTCCAATTTTAAGAACAGAGAAGGAATGAGAAAGAGAAAGGAGGACAGAAGAGAGAGGATCTTGAAAACGGCAGCAAAAGAAATTTGAACTAAAATCGCTTGAGCTGAGGAGAAGGAACCATACTATCTCTCATGAAAACATCACTGGTTCAGATTTGAGGTCTCAGGAAACTTGGTTTGCTCAGTTAATTCTTAAGTTTGAGAAGGCAGGGGTAGGATCTGTATTTATCTCTTTCAAATAGATAGCGCAATATTCAAAGTGGCTAGTCTTTATAATTGCAGGGTAAGCATTTGGAAAAGGAATGCACAAGGTTTATTCTTTCTTGAAGAGGAAAGTGCCACTGATTGCAGAACTGTGAAAAAGGCCATTCTATTATATGCTGGAGGTGTACTGTCAAAAATTCGAAGCCCTCAGGAAGTGGCCTGGCCAGACCTACCTGGAATTTAAAAAGGTATGAGCAGCCTGCTTTTCACCAGTGAGTACAAACACTCAAGAGAGAAGCCACTTATAAAAAACTCTGAACTAATTCTCCTTGAAGAGTCTAAAAGTTCTGTACCCTTCTTAATAAGAATGTACCTCAAGGAATAGAGAGTGACTGGATCCAGGCAGGCTGCCACACTAATGATTATGAGCTGATCCACAAACCCCTGCACCCAGAGAAATCCTTCCCTCGTCACCCTCAACTGGGAGAGAGGGAAATGCTAGGAGACCTTCTCAGGACAGAAAGGGTGGTGCTGAGATGAATGGTGAGGGCAAGAAACTGGTCGGTTTTAACTAATGTAAGGTAGAGTATTTCCAGGCCAACTGCTGGAGGCCACAGGAAAAAACAGTGGGACATATCAATGCAAAGAATGGGAGTCAGAGAGCATAGCAAACCAGGCTATGGCTCTGCCTGTGGCTATAAAGTACTCCTGAGAATTACCAGAATTTTTTATCTAAAGAAGGGTTGGCCACATTACCCCAGTTTGAAGATGACCTTCCTCCAGAGCATGCAATAAGTACCAAGGTGCTGATGAAATGGTTTGAAGGAGAGTATATGACCAACCCCACTTTACTAGGTGCATCTGGAGTGGAGTGCAACCTTATGCTGGGACCAGTGACCATGGGAGTCATCTCCATTTTGCCTGTGGATGGGATCAGCCTGCTTCTCAGCAACAACCTGGAGAGACCAATGGTAACAGCATCGCCAGTGGTCACCAAAGGAGCCTGCTGAGATCAAGAAGGCTGAACAACTACAGGAGGAAGTGCTTGGCATTTTCCATGTCTATGTGTTCATACAGTTTATAACTAGACAGGCTCAGCTAATGGAGGCAGAGGTGGCACTGCAAATGGAATACGTTTCAGTCTGGTCATTCCAAAACCTTTTTGGCATCTTGAAGAGCTCCAAGGGGGTAATAAATAGAATATTTTTGGTAGCAGCCCAACGAGCTGACACACTGTTAAAAACTCTAGTTCAGACTTCTCACACTGAAGCTGAGGCAGAAGCAGTCCCTGAATACCACTACATTATAAATGAGGTGCTGATGCAGAAAGGAAACCATCTTCCAGTCATGGACATTCAAACAAGGAATGAACATAGAACAGTAAAGCACAATACAGGCCCTTTGGCCCATGATGTTGTGCCAACCCATTATCCTATTAAGATCAAACTAACCTGCATACCCCACATTATACTATCATCCATGTTCCTATCCAAGAGTCGCTTAAATGTCCCTAATGTATCTCACTCCACTACCACTGCCGGCTGCGCATTCCACACGCCCACCACTCTGTGTAAAGAACTTACCTCTGACATCTCCCCTATACCTTCCTCCAATCACCTTAAAATTATGCCCCCTCGTAATAGTCATTTCCGCCCTGGGAAAAAGTCTCTGGGTATCCACTCTATCTATACCTCTCATCATCTTGTAAACCTCTATCAAGTCACCTCTCATCCTTCTTCACTACAATGATAAAAGCTCTAGCTCCCTCAACCTTACCTCATAAGAACGGCCATCCAGTCCAGGCAGCATCCTGGTAAATCTCCTCTGCATCTTCTCTAAAGCTTCCACATCCTTCCTGTAATGAGGTGACCAGAACTGAACACAATATTCCAAGTGTGGTCTAGCCAGGGTTTTATAGAGCTGCAGCATAACCTCACAGCTCTTGAACTCAGTTCCCCTGCCAATGAAAGCCAACACACCATACACCTTTACAAACCTATCAACTTGGGTAGCAACTTTGAGGGATCTATGGACGTGGACTCCAAGATCCCGCTGTTCCTCCACACAGTTATGGACAGTTATCCAACAGGTGGTCTTGTTTCCAAGGTGCCTTATGGGAAATATTTCAGGTAGCACACGAGATTCCAATGGCTAGGCATGTCAATATATGCAAAGCCCTAGCCCACATCAGTTAGCAATTTTACTGGCCAAAGCTCCACAAAGATACAGTAAGGTTTTTGCAGAGCCTGTCACATGTGCCAGGTTGTGGATTAGACCCAGCCTGCAATAAGACTTCACCGATGCTAGGAAACTTGGGGAAGTGAGACTCCAGATTAGGGAAAAATGCAATGGCTCCATCATGTCAACATGTTAAAGCAACACCACTGCCAAAAAGGGGTCAGTCAGGCAACGGTCTGTCCCATTGCCATTGTCCTAAATGACGAGGGCAGCAATATAGATGAATTGGATGGAGACATAGTGAGGCCCACATTGAAATCTCTGCTACCCAGCTAACCAATACAGAAATACTGGAAAACCTAGGCTCTTTATTCACCCTCCTAAGCACAGAACAGTGAACAGACTTAATAAGGCCACTCACTGCATTCAAGGCTTGTGCAGAGACCAGCCAGGCCATACCACCATAGCTGGACATGGGATGAGGCCCTTCCCATGGAGATAACATTTCTAATGGCTAGGTCCTGAAGAGCTGGCCCAGGTTCAGGAGGAGATTAACTACATGCTGAAGGACCAACGTCACATCACAGCTGGAACTACCTGGACATGCTTATGCCCAAGCTACACAAGGCTCTACATTGACTATTGAAAAGTTAAATTCGGAGACCAGATTGAGTCTTACCCAAGAACCGGCTGGATGATTGAACACAGAGTAGATAAAGCCATGACATTGCCAAGATAGATTTACTCAAGGAGTATGGCAAGTTACCTTGACTGCCCATACAAAGGAAACCTCTCCCTTCCTATCACCCAGATGCAATATGCCAGTACTGAGTCATGCCATTTGGATTTAGAATTACTGCAGCCTCTTTTCAAATTCTGATGAACCAGATAATAGCAAGCTCATCTAATTATGTCGTTTACCTTGACATTCCCTTAGGGCACAGCAACACGTGGGAAATGCACTTGGAGCAACTCCAAGCCCTCTTCCAGAAAATATGATCAGCTGACCTAGCAGCCAATCTTGCAAAAAATAAATTTGCTAAGGTCCAAGTGATCTTTCTGGGACATGTAGTTGGTCAAGGACAAGTACTGCCCAGGGCTGCAAAGGTAGAAGCAGTAGCAGAATTCCCATTTCTGCAATATGGGAAATCATGAGGATCTCGGGAACGTGTGAATTCGACTGATAGTTTGTCGCAAACTTAAGCACAATAGCCGCACTGCTGACAGACCTACTACAGGAAAAAGCAAAGATAGTATAAAGTGAGAAGTTATAAACTGGCTCTCAAACACTGAGCTGTAGGTCTGCCATGGATACAGAGAGACTACAGTCTATACTGATCTCTGTGCTGACTTGTTAACTTATATGGAAAGTTTAAGACCCAGATCAGCAGCTTATTCCATTAGAGTTTATTACTTCAACGATACCAGTGGAATATAATCCACATTGCCAGGAAATCAAACATGATTGCAGAACCTGTCTAGAACTTCCAGAGGCCTGGTTAGAACTGAAAAGATTATATTGACTGAGGATAAGAGATTAAATGTGTGCTTGTGCATTTGTTGTTTTATAAATTTAATTTTTAAAACTTAGTAATAAATTGGAAAGGATTTTATTTCATTCATCTGGCTGGAAAGTGTTATGACAACAGTAATAACGCTGGAACCCCGAAGTAATGCGATATTTTTAACTTGTAATTCAAAGAGCTGTTTTTTTTTTAAGAAAAGAGGGCTGATTCAGCCATAAATGGCTATGCAAATAAAAAGGTTATCTCCCAAGAGAGATACATGCAATGTCACACTTGGGGATGCAAAGGGCATTCCAAGACAGGGGAAGAAGCAAGTCTAAACAGATCAGATAATGAGAGGCCGTCAAGCTCCTGCTGAACAGCAAGCCATCCCCTTTGGATTATGTCCTAAACTGTGGACAGATTTTGTTTTTTTTTCCTTTGAAGAAGAGTAACAAAAAAGGTGAGAGTGATTGCCCTTGACATTAAGGTTGCATTAAGGAGCCTTAGCAAAATCAGAGTCAGTGCAAATTGGGAGAAGATAGCTGTGGTTTTTGGTGGTCAGTCATCTCAACTTCAGGACATCTCTGCAGGCATTTCTCAGGATAGTGTCCATCTTCAGCTGCTTCATCAATGGGTTTCCCTCCACTCTAAGGTCAGAAGTGGAGATGTTCACTGATCATTGAACAATAGTCAGTTCCATTCATGACTCTTCAGATACTGAAGCAACTCATGTCCATATGCAACAAGTCCTGGACAAATCCAAGTTTGCGTTGACAAGTGGTAAGTAATGTTTGCGCTACACAAATGCCACACAATGACTAATTCCAACAAGAGAGATTCTAACCATTACTCCTGACATTCGATGGCATTACCACTGCCAAATCCCCTCCTATCAACATCCTGAAACTCAACTATTTATCCATATAAATAATATCTACAATAGCATTGTGGGTGTTCCTACACCAAATGGAATACAGTGGTTCAAGAAGGCAGCTCATCACCAGCTTCTCAAGGGCAACTAGGGATAGCAATAAATACTGGTCCAGCCAGCAATGCTCACATTCTATGAATTCATTTTTTAAAAAAAAGCACAAAGACAGTGTATAAAAGCCAGTTTCAACTCTGCTGAAATAACCTATTGGAACTGAATGTTCTGGTGTGTACGAACCTGTGTTTGAGTGTTAGCATATTGTGAATGTCACAGTTGAAAAACCATCCCTTAGTCATCCTTGTATTGCAGGTAAACATTGTTTCCTACTCTGAGTGCTGCAAGCCTGACAAAAGGAAACAGGACAACAAAAGGACTCTTTCAGCCTGAACACAGGTATTCAATCACAATCAAAAGGAATCAGTACTGCAGAATATCAGAGATAACAAGATGTAGACAAGAACACAGCAGGCCAGGCAGCATCAGAGGAGCAGGAAAGCTGGCGTTTCGGGTCTGGAC
>NW_025972525.1:0-7289 GCF_021869965.1 Rhincodon typus
CTGTAGCCTCAGGCTGACCTTTCAGGTGGAGCCTGTTGCAGTTTTGAAGAACAGCAGGGGGTGATATCCCAGAGAGTCTTTGCCGAGACTTATCCCTTAAACAACTTCACAAACAGATTATCACATCATCGACGTCTTGTTATTTGCTGAAAAGTCCTTGATTGGCTGGAAAATGCTGTGGCGCATCCTGAGCTGGTGAAAGGTGCTATTTAAATGCAACTCCTCTGTTTGTTTGTCTCAGAGTCGACCCCAGGGTTGGTGTGATCGGAGAATGGAGATGAACTGTTGTCTCAGTTCCCCTGGGAAACTCTCTCACTCCACATCCTGGTGACTCCTGGCTGTGTCCAGGATCTGGGATGTATTCGGCTTTAGTTCCAGTTAGTTTTTCCCCGGGATAGTCTGGCTGAGGGAGGGAAGCCTGGATTCTGCTGTATTTTCTGCACCTTCCCATGAGGTTCCGGGGGCTGGGACCTGCTCAGAGGGGCCCATGGTCGTTAGCAGTGATGAGCAGGGCAGTGAGGGAGAGCAGCAGGCTGTGGAAGCTTGGTTCTTGGGGTGAGTGTGAGACACAGGCTCCTGTTCCCTTCCTGCACTGGTGTTTCTCACACAGCAGTCCTGTGTATGGAGGCTGACACAAGCACCGGCCATTGTCCTCACACACTCCCCCATTCTCACACCGGCTCAGCACGTTATCACAAACACTGGCTGCAAGGAAACACAGAGGTCAGCTCAATGACAATTTCCCCAAGTCACAGCCTGTTTCATTGTCCCCCAATACCCAGCTCCAACTTTCAGAACATTCCCATCGACAAATATCTACACTGTGAGAATCGAACAAAGGGCAGTCACAGATTGTACAGGAAAGGCCAACCAGGAAACAAAGAAATAAAGGAATCAGGAGGAACAGGAAGGGAAATCATAGAGTGAAATGATCCCAGAATAGAAACTGAAACTAGTAAATAATCCACAATGAGAACCAGTCAGGAGGCAGATGGAGTGACTGAGGGATCCACACTGTAAACTATATCAATTATCCATCCCTGGGAAAAAGACTATATGCATTCATCCTATCTGTGCCCTTCATGATTTTGTACACCTCAATAAGATCATCCCTCTTTCTCCAACGTTCCAAGGAATAAACTCCTATCCTGCCCAATCTCTCCCTATAACTCAAGCCTACTAGTCCTGGCAACATTCTCATCAATCTTCTTTACACACTTTCCAGTTTAACTACATCTTTCCTATAACAGGGTGACCAAAACTGTACATAATACTCCAAGTGCGGCCTTACCAATGACTTATACAATGTAACATAACGTCCCAACTTCTATACTCAATGCCTCGACTGATGAAGGCCAGCATGCAAAATACCTTCTTCAACGCCCTGTCCACCTGTGACGCTGCTTTCAACAAGCTATGTACTTGTACTCCTAGGTCCCTCTGTTCCACAACACTCCTCAGGGCCTTACCATTTACTGTATAAGTCCTACCTTGGTTTGACTTTCAAAAGTGCAACACCTCACACTTATCTGTATTGAATTGCATTTGTCAATCCTCAGCTCACTTCCCCATTTGATCAAGACACCTCTGTAATTTTTGATAACATTCCTTGCTGTCAAAGATACCTCCTAATTTTGTGTCATCTGCAAACTTACTGATCATGCCTTGTATGCCTAGTCTGAGAATCAACCTTCAACCATTACCCCCAGCTTCCTACCATCAAGCCAATTTTGAATCCAATTCGCTAGGTCTCCCTAGATCCCATGCGACCCAACCTTCATGACTCGCCTGCTGTGCAGGACCTTGTCAAAAGCCTTATTAAAGTCCATATAGACAATATCCACTGCCCTACCCTCATCCATCCTCTTGGTTAACTCTTCAAAAAACTCAAAATGGAGACTATTCGTGACTAACAATCAGGTGGTGTGTAATGGCAGGCTATGTGATAACAAGTTCTGGTGTGTGGGGTCAGGGCTAGGACATGGGTGAGTTTATGCCCTAAAATAATTGAATTCGATATTGAGTCTGGAGGGCTGTAGGATCCCCAAACGGAAAATGAGGTGCTGTTCTTCCAGCTTGTGTTGAGCTTCGCTGGAACACTGCAGCAAGCCAGAGACAGAGATGTTGGCCAGGCAGCAGGTTGGTCTGTTAAAGTGGCAGGCAACTTGGAAACTCAGGGTCTTTTTTGTAGATGTTACAGAATTTTTTTTTATAGAATCCCTACGGTGTGGAAACAGGCCCTTCGGCCCAACTAGTCCACACCGACACTCAGAGCATCCCACCTAGACCCATCCCCTAATCTAAACATCCCTCAACACTATGGGCAATTTAGCATGGCCAATCCACCTAGCATGCACATCTTTGGACTGTGCGTGGAAACCGGAGCATCCGGAGGAAACCCACGCAGACACAAGGAGAATGTGCAAACTCCACACAGACCGTTGCCTGAGGTTGGAATCGAACCCAGATCCCTGGTGCTGTGAGGCAGCAGTGCTAACCACTGTGCCACCGTGCCGCCCTCTGCCACATTCTGCGAAGCGGTCACCCAGTCTATGCTTCGTTTCCCCAATGTAGAGGAGACCACATTGTGAACAGTGAATGCAGTAGACTAGATTGTGGGAAGTGAAGGTGAAGTGTTGCTTCACCTGGAAGGTATGTTTGGGCCCTTGGATACTGGGGAGGGAGGAGGTAAATCATAGAATCCCTACAGTGTGGAAACAGGCCCTTCGGCCCAACAAGTCCACACCGACTCTCAGAGCATCCCACCTAAATGGACAGGGGTTACATGCTCAGTGGTTGCAGGGAAAGGTGCCGTGGTGCTGTAGGGGTGATGTTGGGAATGAGGGAAGAGTGGACCAGAGTGTCCTGGAGGGAGCAGTCTCTGTGGAAGGCGGACAAGGGAGGGGAGGGGAATATGTGTCTGGTGGTGGCATCTCACTGGAGGTGGTGAAAATGGCATCTGATGATCTTCTGGATGTGGATGCTGGTGGGATGGTAGGTAAGGACAAGGGGAATCTTATCGCTGTTGCAGAGAAGAGAAGGGATGAGGAGTTTGTGGAGTTTGCACATTCTCCTTGTGTCTGCGTGGGTTTCCTCCGGATGCTCCGGTTTCCACGCACAGTCCAAAGATGTGCATGCTAGGTGGATTGGCCATGCTAAATTGCCCATAGTGTTGAGGGATGTTTAGATTAGGGGATGGGTCTAGGTGGGATGAGAATTCAGGAGATGGGTCAGACCCGGTTGAGGGCCCTGTTGATAATGGCGCTGGGGAATCCTCGGTTGAGGAAGAAGATGGACATTTCAGAGGCTCCCTTGTTGATGTTGGCCTCATCAGAACACATGTGATGAAGACAGAGGAAGAGAATGGAATGGAGTCTTTACAAGAAGCAGGTTGGGTGGATGTATAGTCAAAGCAGCTGTGGGAGTCAGTGGGTTTGTAGTGGATATTAGTGGCCAGTCTATCTCCAGAAATGGAAACAGAGATGTTGAGGAAGGGAAGGGAGGAGTCAGAGATAGACCCGGTGAAAGTGAGGGCCGGGTGGAAATTGGGAGCGATATTCACAAACTTTTCCAGTTCTGGACGAGAGAGGGAAGCAGCACTGATGATATCATCGATGTATCGGAGAAAGAATTGTTAGTGGGGGTCAGAAAAGGACTGGAATAAGGAATGTTCCATGTATCCCACGAAGGGTAACTAGGGCCCATGGGGGTAACCATGGCCAACCCTCTGACCTGAAATAAATGAGAGAAGGTAAAAGAGAAGTTGTTGAGGGTGAGGCCGAACTCAGTCAGAAGAAGGAGGTGGTGGGTGGGGACGCTTCAGGTCTTTGCTCCAGGAAGAAGCGGAGAGCCCTGAGACCATCCTGGTGGGAAAGGACATATAAAGGGATCGCACGTCCATGGTAAAGAGGAGGCGGCTGGAGCCTGCTTAACTGAAAATTCCGGAACTGGCGTAAAGCGTCAGAAGAATCACGGATGTACGTGGCAGGGATTGGACCAGGCGAGAGAAGACTGAGTCAAGGTAGGAAGAGATGAGTTCTGTGGGGCAGGAGCAGGCGGAAACAATGGGTCTTCCTGGACAGTCCCGTTTGTGAATTTTCAGAAGGACGTGGAAGCGAGCTGTGTTGGGCTGGGGGACTATCAGCTCGGAGGTAGCTGGGGGGAGGTCACCGGATGAAATGAGATCAGTTACTGTTGTTGTTACAATGGCCTGATGTTTCAAACAAGAAACTTGTGTGAGAGGAACGTGGTTAAACTCTTGGAAGTGGAAAAGCGAGGGTCAATAAGGGAGGTCTAGTTGATGTTGCGTATTTGGAGTTTTCAATGTCCTTCGATAAGGTACGACAGAGTGAGCTCATGGGGAAGGTGAGACCATGAGGAGGAGGGACAAGGGGCAGAGTGAATAGGAAGCTGCCTCAAGGACAGAGTTGGCAAGGTGACCACCAATACCAGCTCAGAGAAAGCACTGACCATGGGGCAATGGGACAAAGTGGATGATGAAATGTTGACAGAGAGACTGAGCATGGAATTCTGTGCACAGTTCTGAGCATGGTACTTTAGGAAGGATGTGAGGGCATTGGACGGTTCTTTCACTAAAAACCTCTCTGTGTTTGCCCCCAATTACTCTGCTCTCGGATCCTCTGCTGTCTCTGAGACCCAAAAGGCAGGATGGAGTGAGGACAGGAGCTGGGTAGGATTGGTACTGACCTCGACAGCCCCTGTGCCAGTAATATCCAGGCAGACACTTGTCACACTTGGGCCCTGTTGCTCCAGACTTGCAGACACAATATCCCGTGTCATTACAGTGTCGGTGCAGAGCGCCATCAGGGTTACACTGACAGTCTGTAGGAACAAGACAACACACACACACTGTACACTGCATACTGTATGCTGTACACTGTATACTGTATGCTGTACACTGTATACTGTACGCTGTATATTGCACACTGCACACTGCACACTGTATATTGCACACTGCACACTGTACACTGTACGCTGTATATTGTACACTGCATACTGTATACTGTACACTGCATACTGTATACTGCACACTGCATACTGTATATTGCACACTGCATACTGTATATTGCACACTGCACACTGTACACTGTACACTGTATATTGCACACTGCACACTGCATACTGTATACTGTACACTGTATACTGTATATTGCACACTGTACACTGTACACTGTACATTGCACACTGCACACTGTACATAGAGATTACTGAATCAACACATCAACACTAACTCAGCAACACACCTGACTGAGAGTCAGGACAAGGAACAGTGAGACTCTGTGACTAACACAAGTCTCCAAAACTCTATAAACAGTTTCAATGCTGCCCCCACTGATTGCACACAGCCTGGGTCCCAGTGTCCCCAGAATCTGCACAGATTCCCAACGCCAGGAAAAGCAAACATTAGCTTTACTGTCCCAGGATCAAATTCACCAGCAGGGAGGAGAGATCTAACTGGTATCAAACCATAGGTCACACTTGGGAAACAGTGAACATTTCTGTCCCTATGTTATAGACAGCGGAGATGCAGTGGAGAATGGGGTTGGTTGGAGGGGTGGGGGGGGGTGTGGGTGCGGTGGGAAGGGGGTTTGTGGGAATACAATTGACAAAGGCACCCCAGAACAGACAGGGTTTGACTCTCAGGAAAGGCTAGACAGGCAGGAGGCTGTTTGCTCCTGACAAGAGGTGGCAGAGAATCTGATGTGAGGGAGCTCTGTAAAATGATGACGGGGTTTACTGGGCAGACAGAGAGAAGGTGACACCCCTCCCCAACCCTCCCACTGTGTGGGGGAGACCAGAACTCTGGGCTATCAATATCAGACAGTCTCTAATAAATCCCAGCAGGAATTCAGGAGAAAACCTCTTCCCCAGGGACTGGGCAGAATGTGGGAATCACTCCCACATGGGAGGGGAGGGAATGTGGGACTGACCCCCACAGGTAGAGGGTGAGGGGAATATTGTGGACACACTGAGGGACTCCGGGGAAAGCCTGATTTGTGGGGGGAGGGGTTTTTGGGGGGAAGCAGCTGGGTGAAGTGGGCGGGGTTGGGGGGGTGGGAGAGTGCGGCTCGGAGCAGGCACTGACCTAAGCAGACGTTGTGATGGTGGAGCTGAGCTGTAGGGTTTCGATGGTAGCCCAAACGGCACAAGTGGCAGTGTCGGCCCCGGGTGTGGTGTCTACAGTTCACACAAACAGGAGCACGGAACAACTCGAGGAAACTGCACCGGGTCGAGTGTCCGAAACATTGACAGTCTTGTAAGGAAAAGACAGAGACGGGTAGATGGAACAGCGACAGCATGGCCCGGGGGGTGGGGAGGGGGATTGACCAACATGCTGCACCACTCAGAGAGAGGGAGAGGGTATGGAGCGAGAGGGGAAGGAGGAAGGGAGCAAGAGGGTAGGGATGGAGAGAGGGAGAGGGGAACGAAGGAGAGGGAGGGAGAAGGAGGGAGGGACAGAAGGAGAGAGGGGAGGGAGGGAGGCAGACAGGGAGAGAGAGAGGAATGAGGGAGAGAGGGAGGGATTATGAGAGAAAGAGGGAGGAATGAACAAGGGAGACGGGGAGTGAGGGAGAGACAGGAGAGTGTGAGGGTGTGAGAGATGGAGAAGAGTGTGACTAAGTGATGGGTGGGGTGTGTGTGATGCTGAGGGGTGGCGATGACAGATGGCCATCAGGACCCTGACCCATTCCTTTTCACATTCATTCAGAAGATGGTAACAGATGGTCCCAATCCTAGTTTAGGGTTCGAGGTTGAGGGCTTAGGGCCCAAATTAACGATGTCCCACATCCCCAAAGGTCCAGAACCAGAAACACAAATTCTGAAATTCTGAGGAGTTACGGTCACTCTGGGGAGAAGTAAGGTCATTCTTGGTCAGTGTGGAGAGTTACAGTCATAAAGTCATACAGATAAACAGCATGGAAACAGACCCTTTGGTCCAACTCGTCCATGCTGACCAGGTATCCTAAATTAATCTAGTCCCATTTGCCCGGCATTTGGCCCTTAACTCTCTAAATCTTTCCTATCCATGTCCCCATCCAGATGCCTTTTAAATGTTGTAATTGTACCAGCCTCCACCATTTCCTCTGGCAGCTCGTTCCATACACGCACCACCCTCTGTGTGAAAAAGTTGCCCCTCAGATCCCTTGTAAATCTTTCCCCTCTCACCTTGACCCTATGCCCCCCTAGTTTTGGACTCCCCTCCCCTTGGGGAAAAGTCCTTGGTTGTTTACCCTATGGTCACTCTCAGTCAGTTACAGTCATTCTTG
>NW_025972525.1:7299-8022 GCF_021869965.1 Rhincodon typus
GTCAGTGTGGGGAGTTACGGTCATTCTCAGTCAGTCACGGTCGCTCCTGGTGAGCGTGGTCACTTTTGGTCAGTTGCGATCACTCTTGGTCAGTGAGGGGAATTACAGTCACACTTGGTCAGTTATAGTCACTCTTGGTCAATGTAGAAAGTTTCGATCATCCTCTGTCTTTTACGGTCACTCTTAGTCAGTCGTGGTCAGTTATGGTCACTCCCGGTCAGTGTGGGGAGTTATGGTCACTCCCGGTCAGTGTGGGGAGTTATGGTCGCTCCCGGTCAGTAACGGTCAGTCTCAGTCAGGGGGTGTGGTTTCGGGAGTTCACTCCATGAAGGGTTTGGAATGATGTGAGCAGCATGCGAAGGGTTAATAATTAGGAATAGTTTGATGTTAAATCCATAATAAATGTGAATGGATTGTGAGAGTGAGACTCACCCAGTTCCCATTCCAGTATCTGGGAAATCAGGATTACAACAGGATCAAACCTGTTCTGGTCACAGCTTTCCCACAAATATTCCCTGTACTTCCCACTGAAAGCTCACACTAAGACAGAGTTAAGATGCAGTTTCCTCTTTGTTAAGATGTGAATCTTGCAAATTACAAATTCCCTGCTTCCTATTTGTTGCTGCATCCGATAGAATCACACGTTCCTCCCGAGATTCCCAATCCCAGATCCCAGCCACTTTAATCATGGTCACACTCACTCCCTGTTCGTACTCACTCCCT
>NW_025972525.1:8032-9127 GCF_021869965.1 Rhincodon typus
GAGAGAGAGAGAGACACAGTTTGAGAGTTAGTGAGACGGTGGATTAACAATCCATGTTGATCACCAAACACACAGTGTTCCAGAGATTGTCCCGAGACAGCGAGAGACAGAACAAGCTGGGAATTCATACACTACCCTCCTCAAAGTGTTCATTCCCACCTGGAGAGAGACTGAGCAGGTCACTGAAACACTCACAGCACAGAAACACTCGATTAGAGTGAGACTGTAATAATCCTGAGTGTGATCAGTTTGACAGTGAGATCACTGAGTGTGTTGCAATGTAATCATTGAAAGGGAATGGCCTGTGGTATTATCGCTCGGATATTATTCCAGAAATCCAGGTCACATTCCTGCAGATCAGGTTCAAATTCCTACATGAGAGATGTTGGATACTATTTCCATATGTCAGATTCCTGATCTGAGTTTATTACCCTGAATTCCATCATTAACTAACAGAACCACACCTCCATCATCTCCAAATGTCTCTATCCTTCGAGATTCCTGTCCCAATATGAGGCTCGGGAATGCCTATCAGACAATATGTATTCATTTCTATTTGTCCCCTCAGTTTAACCTTTCTGGTTCAAATGCTGCATGAACTCAGATACACAGCCTTCAGTTTTATCCTGTTACACTCTGTGCAAATTCTCACCTGTTTGTTAAATCTTCCAGTCAGACTCACTATCGCTTCCTGTCACAATCTGTTCATCATTTTTCGCATTAATACCCCTTCTTTTTCTTTGGCCTTGATGCTGTGACTTAATACACATTCCCAGATTTGATCCTTTGCCCTCGATATTCTGTTTACAATCTTCTCAGCTTCCCTGGTTACGGTGTTGGTAGGATCCCCAGCCCTAGTACAGTTCAGCTGGAGACCATCCCATTGCTCCCGATCCCAGTGCCCCCCTGGAACATTGCTAATGCCTCACTGTCAGACCCATTCTGACCCCCACCCCAGGTGTCTCTGAGCCACAGCTTACTCCCTGTAATCTGATTCACTTGTTGTTGATTTGCCTGTGGCTCTGGGAATAATGCCGAGGTGATGCCCTGTCCAGCTTTGGGTAATGTCCCGAACCCTGGCACTGGGCAGGCAGC
>NW_025972525.1:9227-9657 GCF_021869965.1 Rhincodon typus
TCAGTGCTGAGGGAGTGCCGCAATGTCGGAGGGTCAGTACTGAGGGAGTGCCACACTGTCGGAGGGTCAGTACTGAGGGAGTGCCGCACTGTCAGAGGGTCAGTACTGAGGGAGTGCCGCACTGTCAGAGGGTCAGTACTGAGGGAGTGCTGCACTGTCAGAGGGTCAGTACTGAGGGAGAGCCGTACTGTCAGAGGGTCAGTGCTGAGGGAGTGCCGCAATGTCGGAGGGTCAGTACTGAGGGAATGCCACACTGTCGGAGGGTCAGTACTGAGGGAGTGCCACACTGTCAGAGGGTCAGTACTGAGGGAGTGCCGCACTGCCAGAGGGTCAGTACTGAGGGATTGCCGCACTGTCAGAGGGTCAGTACTGAGGGAGTGCCGCACTGTCAGAGGGTCAGTACTGAGGGAGTGCCGCACTGCCAGAGGGT
>NW_025972526.1:0-9656 GCF_021869965.1 Rhincodon typus
CCCTGAATCTCATGTGATCTAACTTTACTAATTAGACTACCATGTGGAACCTTGTCAAAGGCTTTACTAAAGT
Organism: Rhincodon typus; assembly: GCF_021869965.1. Taxonomy (NCBI): domain Eukaryota; kingdom Metazoa; phylum Chordata; class Chondrichthyes; order Orectolobiformes; family Rhincodontidae; genus Rhincodon; species Rhincodon typus. The sequence goes on from NW_025972526.1 coordinate 74, forward strand.
CCTAGTAAACAAAGTCTACCGCTCTGACCTCATCAATCTTCTTGGTTACTTCCTCAAAAAACTCAATCATGTTTTGTGGGACACAGTTTCCCTCATACAAAGCCATGCTGACGATCACAAATCATTCCTTACCTCTCCGAATGGGCATAAATTCTATCTTTCAGAATCACCTCCAACAACTTACTCTCCACCAAATTCAGATTCATATGTTTATAGTTCCTAGGCTTCTCCTTACATCCGTTCTTAAACAAAGGAAAAATATTAATCACTCTCCAGTCATCCAGCACCTCAACCATGGTTATAGATGGTACAAATATACTTTCAAGAGGCCCCAGAATTTCCTCCCTTATCTATCACAAAGTCGTGGGATACACTAGGTCAGGTCCTGGAGATTTATCTACTTTCATATTTTGTAAAAACTCCAGCACTTACTCTTCTACATTTGAACTGTTTTCAATACATCTGCATTATTTCCCTGAGTTCTCTAGCCTCAATTTCTTTCTCCAAACTAAAAACTGATGAAAATTATTCATTTAATATCTCTTCTATTACCTGAGGTTCAACACGAAAATGACCTCTTTGATCTTTAAGGGACCCCTACTTTCTCTCTAGTTGCAATCTTGCTCTTAATGTGCTTGGAGAGTCTCTTTGGATGATTCCTAACATTATTTGCCAAAGTTATCTCATATCCTGTCTTTGCTTTCCTGATCTCCATCTTAAGAATGTCCCTACATTCTTTATAATGTTCAAGACATTCATTTGAACCCAGTTGTTTATACTTAACGTATGATTTTTTTTATTCTTGACTAGAACCTCAATATCTTTATTCATCCATTGTTCTCTGATTCTACCAGCCTTATCTTTGACTCTAACAGGAACAAAATGACTCTGAACACTCATTATCACACTTTTGAAAGCCGGCTACTTATTGGACATCCCTGTATTTGTGAACGGTCTGCTCCAATCAATTTTTGAAGTTTTTGTCTCATACAAATCAGAATTGCCCTACTCTAATTAAAATCTTTGTTTATTTTAATGGAAGGCTTATCCTTTTGCATAACTATTTTAAAACAAATAGAACTATGATCGTTAGACAACAAAGTATTCACCACCTACCATCAGTTCAGTCACTTGCCCTGTTTTATTATCCAAGAGAAGGTCAGGTTTTGCTCCTTCTCTAGTAGGAATATTTACGATCCAAACCTTTTAAACTAAGATAGTCCCAATCAATGTTTCAAAAATTAACACTATTACAATCCTATTATTCTTACATATATCTGTGATCTCCCTACATATTTGTTTCTCAATTTCCCTCTGACTATCAGGGGCTATTGTACCATCCCATCAAGGTGATCATTCCTTTTTCATTTCGAATTTCAACCTATATATTTTCACTGGATGATTTTTCAGAAATATCTTCTCTCATTACAGTCGTAATGTTTGACTTAATCAAAAACACCACTCTCCTCCACTTTTGCATCTTTTTCTAACTTTCCTGTAGCATCTGAAACTCAGCACATTGAGTTGCCAGTCCTATCTATCCCTGAGCCAAGTTTCTGGAATAGCTATGACATCCCAATGCTATGTTCCCAAACATGCCCTGAGTTCATCAGCCTTACCAGTAAGACCCCTTGCATTAAAATAAATGCAATTTAATTCTTCAGAGTTACATCACTCTGTGAGTTGTTCTTGTCTGTCTTTTCCAATTCAGATTCAAAACCATTCTCATCTATCTTTCAGTTTACTTTGTCACTAGGGGCCCCTCCATCCCCTCTCTCTGATAGTTTACCATCTCCCTTAATAGAATTAGTACATCTTCCTGCCAAAATACTGGTCCCTTTCCAGTTCAGGTGAAAGCCATCCTTTTTGGACAGGTCTTTTCTGTTCCAGAAGACATCCCAATGATCCAAGAACCTCAATCCCTGAACATTACACCACCTCTTCAGCCATTGATTTATCTCCTTTAGCATTTTATTTTTTTTCCCTCCTTTGAGCTTGGCACCGGGGGTAAACCAGAGATTACTATTTTTGAGATTTTGTTTTTAATCTTTTACCTAACCTTTTATATTCACTCTGTAAAACCTTAGCCCCTTCCCTGACTATGTCATTCCTACCAATGAGCACAATAACTTCTGGATTCTCACTGTCCCCTTTAACAATATGAGATATCCTTAATCCTGGCACAAGGAAAGCAACATACCATCCTAGATTCATGCTCACTGCCACAGAATCACCTTTCTGTGCCCCTAACAGAATTGTTTCCTATAACAATCATTCTTTCAAATTTTGTCAAACTTCACCCAACATAAGATTCATTCTTCGTACCAAGACCTGACTGTGTCTTCTATTTTCCTCTGAATGACAACCTTTATTCAACAGTGCCCGAAACTGAGTATCTGTTGGAAAGGGAAATAGCCACAGGAGACATCTGAACGAGCTTCTTATCTTTCTTGTCAGTGATCCATCTATCTAACTGATCCTACTGTGTATTCACTTCTCTAAAGCTACTAGCCTTCTAACTCTGTAAGGTTTTGGAGCAGATTTGTAACTCGGGTTGGGGGTGTTGAGGTTGGTTGGCTTGCTGAGCTGGTTTCTTGTTTCGCAGACGTTTCGTTACCATGCTGGGTAACATCCTCTGCAGTCTCCGATGAAGCATCAGTGTGCTTTCCCGCCTGGTTTTTAAACTCTGGAGTCTGTTGAGATGGATTGCCTCACTTCTGGTTTTCCTTCATAGTGGAATGTACATGGGGTCGAGTTCGATGCGTTTATTAATAGCATGCTTCGTGGAGTGCCAGGCTTCTAGGAATTCTCGTGCCTGTCTCTGCCTAGCTTGTCCCACGATTTTGGTGTTGTCCCAGTCGAAATGGTGGTTCTCCCTGTCCATGTGGATTGAGATGAGTGAGTATTGGTCGTGTCTTTTTGTAGCCAGTTGGTGTTCATGTACTCGTTGTTAGTTTCCTTCCTTTTCTCGCAGTCTCTGCAGGGAATCTTGTAGATGACATTGGTCCTGTCCATGGCGGGGAGTGGGTCTTTAGTTCGGGTGAGCAGTTGTCGTAGGGTTGATGTGGGTTTGTGTGCCAGTCTGCTGCCCAGCGGTCGTAGGAGTGTTGTGGTGAGTTCCAATGTGTTCCTGATGTAGGGTAGTGTGATGAGCGTGTCGCGGCGTGTAGAATCTTCCTGATGTTGTTCGTGTAGGCATCTTCTGATCCAGTTTTTGGAATATCCATTATGCTTGAAAACCTGGAAGAAGTATTCTTCTTCCTCTTGGCGTAGTTCTGTGTTGCTGCAGTGTGTTGTTGCCCTTTTAAATAGTGTTTGCACCCAGCTTCATTTGTGTGTGCTGGGATGGTTACTATTGAAGTTCAGTACCTGGTCTGTGTGTTTGGCTTTTCTGTGTACTTTCGTTTGCAGTTCCCCATTTGTCCTGCGCTCCACCATGACGTCCAGGAATGGGAGTTGTTTGTTCTTCTTCTCCTGTCTGGTGAATTTTATTCCGGTGAGGGTGTTGTTTATGAGTTTGTGTGTCTCCTCTAGTTTGGTCCGTTTAATGATGACAAAGGTGTCGTCTTTGTAGCGTATCCATACGTTTGGTTGGATTTGCAGAAGGGCCGTCCTTTCTAGTCTTTGCATCACTGCTTCTGCTATGAGTCCGGAGATAGGTGATCCCATGGGTGTCCCGTTGATTTGTTCATATGTTTGGCTGTTGAAAGTGAAGTGGGTGGTCAGGCATAGGTCCAATAGTTTGAGCATGTTGTCCTTGGAGATGGTTTCACTGGGGTCTTGCTGTTGTTCCAGTAGTGTTGTCATTGTTTCCCTTCCTAGTGGTATGTCTATTGATGTAAATAGGGCAGTGACATCAAACGATATCATGGCCTCTTCATCCTCTATCCTTATGTCTTTGATGGAGTTGAGGAATTCTTGGGCTGAGTGGAGAGAGTGACTTCTGACTCTGTCTCTGTTCTATGCTTTCAATGTCATTAAGCCTAGAAAGAAGCAGCTTACAATTGCACTTTATATATAAAATTAACTCCCTTTCTTTACCCGCAATTAATGTTTTTTTCCTTTATTCATTCACGTGATGAGAGTGTTGCTGGTTAGGCAGCATTTATTGCCCATACCTACCCATAACCTACAATTAAGAGTCAATCACATTGCTCCTGGTCTGGAGTCACTTGTAGGCCAGACCATGTAAGGATGGCAGTTTCCCTCCTGAAGGACATTAGTGATTCAAATGGGTTTTTCCGACAATCGACAATGGATTCATGGTCATCATTAGATTCTTAATTCCAGATATTTATTCAATTCAAATTCCCCCATCTGCTGTCCCCAAATGCTATTTGGGTCTCTGAATTAGCAGCCCAGCGATAATACCACTAGGCCATCGCCTCCCATTCCTCAATATTAAGCTTGTAAAAAATAAGGAATTAAAAAAAATCAAACAAACGAATCCTCAATAAAATCAAGCATTTAGCTGAACAATCGAACTAAGAAAAAGACTCCTGCTCAAGTCATCCAGCAGACAGCTTTCAATCTTCTGACAAAAAGAACTCACTCCAGAACCATCCACATGTAGGCATCTCCAAATCCTCCGTTTTTTAAAATACTCTCCTCTGCCATTTAAATAAAAACCTCTTCAGCAATGTTGAAAAAAAAGTCTCTTCTATGCGCATAATTTAGAGAAAAGAAAACCCAAGAAATCCACTTGTAGGTCTCTCCAAAAGGTCCATTAAGAGAACTCTGTTTGAAAAATAAACCACACGTGCTTTTTTTTTATTTTTTGTGATTTTGAGAATAAAAGAACTAAAAATGACTCAAAATAAAAGTCTTACATGACTGAAATGTAATCACTGTGAGAAATCTAGAAGTAAATCTGGAAATAAGCTTGAATCTCTGGAACAGCTGCAAGATTCACGTGGCTCTCACTCTACCATTTTAGAATGGTGTTGAGGCTGCTCGCACACCATGTACTGGGATATTGGCAGCTACCAGAGGCCTGGATGAGCGAGCGTTGAGCTGTAGGTCACCAGGTTTCTCTACAAGGTGGTGAATTGTCGCTCTGACAAGATTCTGCACAGTGTGTGGGAGAATGAGGAACACATTACCAATGAGACAAGATAAGAATGTTACTGCATGCCATGTATATGAAAGATGCTGAAGGAGTGCTCTGTCTCTCTGTCCCACTGCTCCATGAGCCACCACATAAAATATAAAAATTGCTAGTTTTGGAGATGACCAGTTAATTGCCTTGTGTATAACAGATGTGTCAAAGAAATTTACCAAACATGTTTCTTTAATAAATGCTATTACAGGTCTGTTATCAAAATAAAACTTATTCACTGAAGTTACAATAACTGGTTCACATACACAGTTGCTAATCTGGAAATATGAATGCCTTATCACTCAAAATAACCTTAAAAGACGCAAACGAACATATATGGTCACACACATGGGTAAAGGATGAGTAAAGGGATTCTGTGCAGAGGAAAAAGAACTTGGTGAATCGGTGTTCTTGAAGGCAAAAAGAACAAGATGTAGCTTGTACCAAATTCAATCATTCTGATTGCGTGGCACATGTGGTCAATTCACTAATAACACATGATTGTCTCTGGAGTCTTGGCAGACACTGTTGCTTAGGAATTTCAATATGCGAAGGTCCTGCCATTCCTGTTTCAGAAGAACTGATCTGTTTCACCTTGAAGTCGTCAAATCAAGTCTTTTTTTAAAAACAAGAGAAATCAGCTGGGTGGCTCTTCTTCCTCAGAGGTTTCTGTTTCCAGAACTAATTCCAAAAGCAAAGTTCTCTCCATCCTGTCACCGTTCAAACAGATCCAGCAAGATTTTACAGCAAAACAAGAAATTATTGCCAGTCATGCATGTACTTTCCAGAAAACCTTGCTTAAAAAACAAACTTCTAATACCAACAGTGATCTTTCAATACATATTTTACAGAAACTACTCCAACGTATTTCCATAAAACTTGAAATAAATCAATTTTTCTAAAGTCCTTCAAAACTTAAGTCCTTGAAACATTACTCAGTGTGCTGCATCTTAGTATCAGCTTTGTGTGTCTCTCCGGGGTGGGGGTTGGTGGGGGGGGGGGGGGGGGGGTGGTGCGGTTTCAGGGATAAACAGATGAATCCTTCTTTCTGAATTTTGTAACTGAATTGTTTCAATCATTTTTGCCGAAGGTAAGCATCCAGGGGTAACAAATGGTATGTTGGCCTTCATAACGAGAGCATTCATAGCGACATGAGCAGCATTACATTTAATTGTACAGGGCACTGCAGAAGGCCCACTCCAGGACTTGAGGGAGTGCTGCACTGTCAGAGAAACTGTCCTTAGAATGAGCTGGTTCAGGAGGATGGTACAGTTTCCATGTTACCATTTGGTACAGAGTGACATTTTCACCTCAGCTAATAGGAAAAGAATGGGCGATGGTCAAGAGGGAAGATTATTTGACCCATTGTCCAATAAACTTTAACCATTGATTTGAACAGATAAAGGAATCTCTCACACGGTGTAAGATGTGCTGCAGATTCAGAATGGCCCAGATTGTGCCATTTAATAAAAGTGAGAATGAGCCTGTCTTGGTGTCCTGGCCAGCATTCTTTACCCCCACAATGGAAATAGGCAGGTTCACTGTCCATTCATTGTATACGTTTTCATCAAGGTCGTGAGTGAGGTACTTCTTTCTGAGATGACAATCCTGAATCTTAATAAGATAAACCAAAATGCTCTGAGGTGTGAGTTGTCCATGATGGAGTGACATTTTCACCTCAGCTATACTTAATTTATTCATTTTGTGGGATGTGGGCGTCACTGTCTTTGCCAGCATTTCTTGCCCATCCCTAGCTGGTCCTTGAGAAGGTGATGGTGAGCTGCCTTCTTGAACCACTGCAGTCCTCCTGCTGTAGGTTGACCCACAATGCTATTAGGAGGGAATTCCATGATTTTGACCCAGTGACAGTGAAGGAATGGTGATATATTTCCAAGTCAGGATGGTGAAGGGCTTGGAGGGAAACTTAAAGGTGGTGATGCTCCATGTATCTGCTGCGCTTGTCCTTCTAGATGGAAGTGGTCATGGGTTTGGAAGTTGCTGTCCAAGGCTCTTTGTGAATTTCTGCAGTGCATGTCGAAGATAGTACACAGTGCTGCTACTGAGCGTCGGTGGTGGAGGTAGTGGACGCTTGTGGATGTAGTGCCAATCAAGTGGGTTGCTTTGTCCTGGATGGTGTCAAGCTTCTTGAGTGTTGTTGGGGCTGCATTCATCCAGGCAAGTGGGGAGTATTCCATCACACTCCTGACTTGTGCCTTGTAGATGGTGAACAGGCTTTGAGGAGTCAGGAGGTGAGTTACTCACCGCAGTATTCCTAGCCTTTGACTTGCTCTTGTAGCCACTGTGTTTATTTGGTGAGTCCAGGTGAGCTTCTGGTCAATGATAAACCCCAGGATGTTGATAGTGTGGGATTCAGTGATGGTAACACCATTGAATGTCAAAGGGGCGGTGGTTAGATTGTCTTTTATTGGTGACAATCATAGTTTGGCATTTGTGTGGCGCGAATGTCACTTGCCACTTGTCAGCCCAAGCCTGGATATTGTTCAAATCTTGCTGCAGTTGAACATGGACTGCTTCAGTATCTGAGGAGTAATCATCAGTGAGCATCCCCACTTCCAACCTTATGATGAAGATAATTGGGCTGAGGACACTACCCTGAGGAATTCCTGCAGCGATGTCCTGGAACTGAGATGACATACCTCCAAAAACATGACCATCTTCCTATGTGTCAGGTTTAACCCCAACCACTGGAGAATTTACCCCCTGATACCCATTGATTCCAGTTTTGCTAGGGTTCCTTGATGCCACACTCAGTCGAGTACAGCCTTGATGTCAAGGGCTGTCACTCCCACCTCATCTCAGGAATTCAGCTCTTTTGTCCATGTTTGAACCAAGGCTGTAATGAGGTCAGGAGCTGAGTGGCCCTGGCGGAACCCAAACTGGGCGTCACTAAGCAGGTGCTGCCATGACACCTTCCATCACTTTACTGATGATGGAGAGTAGAGTGACGGGGTGTTTACTGGTTGGGTTGGATTTTTCCTGCTTTCAGTGTACAGGACATACTTTGGCAAATTTCCACATTGCTAGGTAGATACCAGTGGTGTAGCTGCACTGGAACAGCTTGGCTAGGGGAGTGGCGAGTTCTGGAACACAAATCTTTAGTACTATTGCCAGAATGTTGTCAGGGCTGGTAGTCTTTGCAGTATCCAGTGTCTCCAACTGTTTCTTGATATCACATGGCGTGAATCAAATTGGCTGAAAACTGATATCTGTAATGCTGGAGACCACTGGAGATTGCAGTGAAATTTTCAGCCTTATCCTTTGCACTGATGTTCTGGGTTTGTACACTATTGTGGATGGCGATATTTGTGGAGCATCCTCCTCCAGTGAATTGCTTACTCCACTACAATTCACAATTAGATGCGGTAGGACTGCAGAGCTTGGATCTGATCCATTGTTGATGGGATTGCTTAGCTGTTTTTGTCAATTGCTGCTTTTGCTGTTTTGCATGCAAGTAGCCCTGGGTAGTGGCTTCGCCAGGTTGATACATCATCTTCAGGTATGCTTCGTGCTGCTCCTGGCATACCCTCCTACACTCTCCATTGAAACACAAATGATCCCCTGGCTTGATGTTAGTGGTCGAATGGGGGAATATGCTGGACCATGAGATAATAGATTGTGCTGGAGTACAATTCTGCTGCTGTTGATGGCCCACAGTGCCTCAGGGATGCCCAGCCTTGCATTGCTAGATCTGTTAAAAGTCTGTCTCATTTAGCACAGTGATAGTGTCACAATGTGATGGCAGGATTTCATCTCCACAAGGACTGTGCGATGGTCACTCTTAGCGATACTGTCATGGACAGATGCATCTGCAACCAGCAGATTGGTAAGGTTGAGGTAAGGATTATTTCACACTTTGTCCAATGAAGTTTAACCATTGATTTGAACAGATAAAGGAATCTCTCACTCGGTGTAAGATGTGCTGCAGGATCAGAATGACCCGGATTGTGCCATTTAATAAAAGTGAGAACGAGCCTGTCTTGGTGTCCTGGCCAGCATTCTTTACCCCAAACCTCCCGTCACCCTCCGACCCAATGGGAATAGGCAGGTTCACTGTCCATCCATCTCATTGGTGATTGTGGAACCTTGTTGACTAGGAAAGGCCTGACATTTTCTACAGATGTTCATGTTGTCTCCACTCACTGCTAACTGCTAAATTTAGACCCTCATTACACCACAGCACACCATCTAGAACAGCAAACACCGTCCATTCTCGGGATTTATACTCTTGCCGCATACAACAGCATTGATAGCTTCCAGTAACATCAACCTAAGGGACATCTCAACCCGAGGCTTTCTAAGTTTGTGTTAATACACTCTTCAGATACCAATATTCCTCATAATATCACATTTATTTTGTTACTATAGATTTGGCAACTGACAAAGATGACTTAAGAATCAACATTGCTTGTGCTGCAACAGTTGCACATGAACAAGGACTGAAGGCCTGGTACAGTATAGTCTGAA